>NC_059202.1:22731688-22806688 GCF_020615455.1 Coregonus clupeaformis
TGAAATAATTTATACTTGTACTTTTACTTTTGATACTTAAGTATATTTTAGCGATTGCATTTACTTTTGATACTTAAGTATATTTAAAACCAAATATTTGATACCATTCCACTAATTCCGTTCCAGCCATTACCACGAGCCCGTCCTCCCCATTTAAGGTGCCACCAACCTCCTGTGATATAGATTTAATGTCATATTTATGATCCTCTGGGTGTAATGTGATCATACCAAATAACCTACAGAATAATGCGTATTTAACTAGACAGTCCCTCTTACCATCTCAACACAGGGAACCATTTTCAAGATTTTTTTCACTGTCTTCAATACTTCAAATATTGGTCCTCTGCAGTTTACTATGGTCTACAAGTCATATTGATAGATGCTGAAAATTCATGTTAAGGTGATCCCAAAACAGAGCTCAAGTCTTTCTACTGTCTGCTTTCATCTTACAAGAGGTCCTTCATCAAGTTCCATCCACCATTGAAGGCACCTACAGTAAGGCTACTGTCCTCTGGAGTCAGAAGATCCACAAGGACCATGTTTGCGCCTGGGATTATGACATTACCACACCAGAGGCTATGGAGAGCGACAGATGGACCCACAGACAGTCAGACAGTCGGCCAAACAGCAAGACAAGAGGTAAGTGTCGCCCAAGGTAAACCCACAGTTGCTAATGAGATAAGCAGAGAGAGCGGGGTGGGGAGCAGGTTTGGGCCGTTGGGGGTGCTCGGTGTGTCTCTTGTCTGTACTGTTTGCCCTTCCAGTGCGGTTGTTGACTCAGATGTGGTGAGTAAACAGGGTGAGGCCCTCCGTGTGGTGTGGACCCTTCATTCTCATCGAACCTGCCTGGTCTGTCTGCACAGTGCACCAAGTGGATTATGGTAATGCTGGCCCATGAGGGGGCGTGGCGACGCTGGTCTACCCTGACAGGAGGTGATGGATTAGGGCTTTGTGAGGGCCTATGTCAGCCTGAGGGGCCTTGCGGGGGCTGAGGACACACAGGGCCAGGAGGGCCACCCAATCCCCGGGTTCAGCAACGTGTCGACAAGGGATTATCCTGTTTGTCGTGTTGCTTCAGGAGCCGGGGGAAGGGCCGGGGTCAGAGAGTATGCAGTGGTCCTCTGCTCTGGGTGGACCAGTATCCCCAAGAGAGATGGGTACGATACAGTACAGGTAGGTACAGTATGTTAGTGGGTCTAGTGTAGGGCCCTAGGTATGGCTGTAGTGTAGGGCCCTAGGTAGGTAGGGCTGTAGTGTAGGACCCTAGCTAGTGTGAAAACTGAACTCCTTGTGGTCAGATGAATCAAGCCTAGGGAGGTTGACTAGATGGCATGTGGGATTCTGGGTGTTGGTCTGGCCATAATGGACCAAAACTTGTGCGCTATAGGGATAACTCCATTCACTGTCGACATCATAAAAGAGAAAGCCAGAAGGAGAGAGAGAGAGACGACCAATCATGTGTGTGTTTGTGTGTGTGTCTGTACGTATCTGTGTGTGTGTGTGTGTGTGTGTGTGTGTGTGTGTGTGTCCCTAGCTGTGTTCTGCTGTAACATTTGGCATGGAGGATACCGAGCGTCATCACCTCACCACGCTCCGTGTGTCACAGCCTGCTGCTTACCGTGTCACGCGTGGGTGGCCCCTTGTGTGTGTGTGTGTGTGTGTGTGTGTGTGTGTGTGTGTGTGTGTGTGTGTGTGTGTGTGTGTGTGTGTGTGTGTGTGTGTGTGTGTGTGTGTGTGTGTGTGTGTGTGTGTGTGTGTGTGTGTGTGTGTGTGTGTGTGTGTGTGTGTGTGTGTGTGTGTCTCTCGTGTGTGTCTGGGCTGATGGCGTTCCTGAAACACACACATAATGGCACTGTCTGCCGCACCATCAGGCCCTCCCCCTCCCAAACAGCGCCCAGACAGGACCCATGGCACCCCACCACTTTCTACTCTCTCTCACTCTCTCTCTCTCCCTCTCTCTCTCCCTCTCTCTCTCTCTCTCTCTCTCTCAATGTACACGTGTCAGGACACAGATTTGCATTGAGGATGCATTTAATTGCCTGTTCAACACATATAACACACTGTCAAAATCATAAAAGAGAAAACCAGAAAGAGAGAGAGAGAATTTAAGGAAAGCTTTGACTATGTACAGACTCAGTGAGCATAGCCTTGCTATTGAGAAAGGCCGCCGTAGGCAGACCTGGCTCTCAAGAGAAGACAGGCTATGTGCACACTGTCCACAAAATGAGGTGGAAACTGAGCTCCACTTCCTAACCTCCTGCCAAATGTATGACCATATTAGAGAGACATATTTCCCTCAGATTACACAGACCCACAAAGAATTAGAAAACAAACCCATTTTTGATAAACTCCCTTATCTACTGGGTGAAAAAACCATAGTGTGCAATCACAGCAGCAAGATTTGTGACCTGTTGCCACAAGAAAAGGGCAACCAGTGAAGAACAAACACAAATACAACCCATATTTATGTTTATTTATCTTCCCTTCAAGTTCATCTCTCTGTAGGTGATGGCTTTGTTATGGAAGATTTGGGAATCGCTTCCTTTTAAGTGGTTATAGAATTTAACGGCTCTTTTCTGGATTTTGATCATTAGTGGGTATCGGCCTAATTCTGCTCTGCATGCATTATTTGGTGTTTTTCGTTGTACACGGAGGATATTTTTGCAGAATTCTGCATGCAGTGTCTCAATTTGGTGTGTGTCCGATTTTGTGAATTCTTGGTTGGTGAGCGGACCCCAGACCTCACAACCATAAAGTGCAATGAGTTCTATAACTGACTCAAGTATTTTTAGCCAGATACAGTGAGGGAAAAAAGTATTTGATCCCCTGCTGATTTTGTACGTTTGCCCACTGACAAAGAAATGATCAGTCTATAATTTTAATGGTAGGTTTATTTGAACAGTGAGAGACAGAATAACAACAAAAAATATCCAGAAAAACGCATGTCAAAAATGTTATAAATTGATTTGCATTTTAATGAGGGAAATAAGTATTTGACCCCTCTGCAAAACATGACTTAGTACTTGGTGGCAAAACCCTTGTTGCAAATCACAGAGGTCAGACGTTTCTTGTAGTTGGCCACCAGGTTTGCACACATCTCAGGAGGGATTTTGTCCCACTCCTCTTTGCGGATCTTCTCCAAGTCATTAAGGTTTCGAGGCTGACGTTTGGCAACTCGAACCTTCAGCTCCCTCCACAGATTTTCTATGGGATTAAGGTCTGGAGACAGGCTAGGCCACTCCAGGACCTTAATGTGCTTCTTCTTGAGCCACTCCTTTGTTGCCTTGGCCGTGTGTTTTGGGTCATTGTCATGCTGGAATACCCATCCACAACCCATGTTCAATGCCCTGGCTGAGGGAAGGAGGTTCTCACCCAAGATTTGACGGTACATGGCCCCGTCCATCAACCCTTTGATGCGGTGAAGTTGTCCTGTCCCCTTGGCAAAAAACACCCCCAAAGCATAATGTTTCCACCTCCATGTTTGACGGTGGGGGTGGTGTTCTTGGGGTCATAGGCAGCATTTGTCCTCCTCCAAACACGGCGAGTTGAGTTGATGCCAAAGAGCTCCATTTTGGTCTCATCTGACCACAACACTTTTACCCAGTTCTCCTCTGAATCATTCAGGTGTTCATTGGCAAACTTCAGATGGGCATGTACAGTGGGGAAAAAAAGTATTTAGTCAGCCACCAATTGTGCAAGTTCTCCCACTTAAAAAGATGAGAGAGGCCTGTAATTTTCATCATAGGTACACGTCAACTATGACAGACAAAATGAGAAAAAAAAATCCAGAAAATCACATTGTAGGATTTTTTAGGAATTTATTTGCAAATTATGGTGGAAAATAAGTATTTGGTCAATAACAAAAGTTTCTCAATACTTTGTTATATACCCTTTGTTGGCAATGACACAGGTTAAACGTTTTCTGTAAGTCTTCACAAGGTTTTCACACACTGTTGCTGGTATTTTGGCCCATTCCTCCATGCAGATCTCCTCTAGAGCAGTGATGTTTTGGGGCTGTCGCTGGGCAACACAGACTTTCAACTCCCTCCAAAGATTTTCTATGGGGTTGAGATCTGGAGACTGGCTAGGCCACTCCAGGACCTTGAAATGCTTCTTACGAAGCCACTCCTTCGTTGCCCGGGGCGGTGTGTTTGGGATCATTGTCATGCTGAAAGACCCAGCCACGTTTCATCTTCAATGCCCTTGCTGATGGAAGGAGGTTTTCACTCAAAATCTCACGATACATGGCCCCATTCATTCTTTCCTTTACACGGATCAGTCGTCCTGGTCCCTTTGCAGAAAAACAGCCCCAAAGCATGATGTTTCCACCCACATGCTTCACAGTAGGTATGGTGTTCTTTGGATGCAACTCAGCATTCTTTGTCCTCCAAACACGACGAGTTGAGTTTTTACCAAAAAGTTATATTTTGGTTTCATCTGACCATATGACATTCTCCCAATCCTCTTCTGGATCATCCAAATGCACTCTAGCAAACTTCAGACGGGCCTGGACATGTACTGGCTTCAGCAGGGGGACACGTCTGGCACTGCAGGATTTGAGTCCCTGGCAGCGTAGTGTGTTACTGTCACGAGTTACAAAGCCAGAACCCAGAAGCAGACCAGGACAAGGTAAGTTGAAACGAAGGTGAGTGTTTATTTACAAATTCAAGAGTGATGCTGAATAATCCAGGGAACAGAGCGGGCGGCGTTGATTAGTTGTTGGGGGTGCAGTGGTTGATCCCATCATGGCTCGGCAGCCGCCGACCACCAGGCAGAGGTTGGATGAAGGTTCGGACGAGTGACTGCAGATGGAACAAAACGGAGGTAAGTAAACAACAAACCAACAAGGTGCAAAAACAACAAAACTACCGCTAGAAGCTCTAAGACTGATACTCTGGTAAACCTACTGTTCATGGCTAACGATCCGGCAGGGAATGGATGTTAGGCCAGAGCCTAAGAAGGGTGATGATCAGGACCAGGTGTGCAGATTGCTGATGGGATGCAGGTGCGGAAATCAAGAGAGCTCCCCGGAGCGTTCCAGAACCCTCGGGAAACTGGAGATCACGAGCAGAAAAACTAGTCCACAGACAGGACCCGACTCAGACTGCCGGGATCGTTACAGTACCCCCCCTCCGACCGAACGCCACCGGGCGGACTCCCCGGAGCGCCAGGATGGAGGCGGTAGAAGTCACGGATGAGGTCAGCATCTAGGATCTGTCGCCGCGGAATCCAACTCCTCTCTTCAGGACCATACCCCTCCCAGTCCACGAGATACTGGAAACCCCCGGCCCGCCGTCTGGAATCCATGATGCGTCGCACCGTGTAGGCAGGACCACCTCCGATCATCCGAGGAGGAGGAGGAGGAGGCGGAGGAGGCAACAGAGGACTGAGGAAAACAGGCTTGAGGCAGGAGACATGAAAGGTGGGATGGACTCTGAGCGTCCTCGGTAGTTTGAGTCGAACTGCCACTGGATTGATCACCTTCTCCACCACAAACGGACCAATGAACTTCGGTAACAACTTCCTAGACTCAGTCCGTAACGGAAGATCCCGTGGCCAACCAGACCCTATCTCCGATGGTATAGGTGGGAGCGGGGATCCGGCGACGATTCGCCTGGAGCTGATACCGGTCCGAAACTCTAAGGAGTGCCTTTCTGGTCCGATGCCAGGTCCGGTGGCAACGGCGAATATGGGCCTGAACAGAGGGCACTGAGAGCTCCTTCTCCTGAGAAGGGAACAAGGGAGGTTGGTAGCCATACAGGCACTGGAAGGGAGACATCCCAGTGGCAGATGTAGGGAGAGTATTGTGGGCATACTCAACCCAAGGCAACTGAGAGACCCAGGAGGTGGGGTTGGAAGAGACCAGGCAGCGTAGCGTGGTTTCCATCTTCTGGTTGGCTCTCTCCGCCTGACCATTGGATTGGGGGTGAAAACCAGATGTGAGACTGACTGTAGCTCCAATGGCCAAACAGAAGGACTTCCAGACAGCAGAGGTAAACTGAGGGCCACGGTCGGAAACGATATCACTGGGCAAACCGTGGACCCTGAAAACCTCCCTAACCAGGATCTCGGACGTCTCCGAGGCAGAGGGAAGCTTGGCAATTGGCACAAAGTGGGCGAACTTGCTGAATCTGTCCACGATAGTCAGAACGACCGTGTTCCCCTCAGAAGCGGGCAACCCAGTGACGAAGTCCAGGGCCAGATGCGACCATGGTCGCCGGGGAATAGGAAGGGGGTGAAGTAGTCCAGGGCTGGGCCGATTGGTACTCTTATTCTGCGCACACACTGGACAGGCAGCAACAAAACCCAGAGTATCCTCGGCCATGGCAGGCCACCAAAAACGTCTGCGAAGAAACGCCATCGTCCGAGCCACGCCAGGGTGACAAGCCATCTTGCTGGCGTGGGACCATTTGAGGACAGCAGGACGAACCGACTCAGGCACAAACAACCGACCGGGTGGACCGTTACCGGGACCGGGCTGAGTCCGAAGGGCCGCCATCACCTCCTCCTCAATCTTCCACATAACTGCTCCCACGACGCAGTTCCGGGGGAGAATTGTCTCGGTCTTGGACCCACTCTCCTCCGTCTTGGAGAACATCCGGGACAAGGCGTCCGCCTTGCCGTTCTTAGATCCAGGTCGGAACGTCAGGGAAAACTTGAATCGTCCGAAAAACAACGCCACCTGGCCTGACGGGGAGTTGAGACGTCTAGCCGATTGCACGTAAGCAAGATTCTTGTGGTCAGTCCAGACAATAAACGGTTGCTCCGCCCCCTCCAACCAGTGGCGCCACTCCTCCAAGGCAAGTTTCACCGCAGAAGCTCCCGGTTACCCACATCGTAATTCCTCTCCGCAGGCGAAAGGCGACGAGAGTAGTAGGCGCAGGGATGGAGTTTACTGTCCGTGGAGCATCGCTGCGACAGGATGGCGCCAACTCCCCACATCAGACGCGTCCACTTCAACGACTGAACTGACGGGCCGTGTCCGGTTGAGAGAGAATCGGTGCGTTGGTGAATCGCCTCTTCAAATCCAGAAACGCTCGATCCGCCTCCGGATTCCACTTGAAGGTCCTGATACTGGAAGTCAAGGCAGTTAACGGAGCGGCCACACGGCTGTAATCCCGGATGAATCTGCGGTAGAAATTCGCAAACCCCAAAAATCTCTGGAGCTGCAATCTCGTACCGGGCTGGGCCCATTCCAGAACCGCTCTAACCTTCTCCTGGTCCATCCTAATCTCTCCCCTGGAGATGATGTACCCGAGAAAGGATGTCGTGTGGGCGTGAAACTCGCACTTCTCGGCCTTCACGAACAGGCGATTCTCCAACAATCGCTGCAGAACCTGCCGGACATGCTGGACGTGGTCGGAAGGTTCCTTCGAGAAGATCAGAATGTCATCCAGGTAAACAAACACAAAGAGACCGATCATATCTCTCAGGACGTCGTTCACCATACTCTGGAATACCGCTGGAGCATTGGTCAGTCCAAACGGCATCACCTGATACTCGAAGTGACCCATCGGTGTATTGAAACCCGTCAACCACTCGTCCCCCTCTCTGATCCGGACCATGTGATACGCATTGCGTAGGTCTAGCTTGGTGAACACCGTAGCACCCTGTAAGGAGTCGAAGGCAGAACTCATCAAGGGCAGGGGATACTTGTTCTTGACCGTGATGTCATTCAACCCCCGATAATCAATACACGGTCGAAGAGAGCCATCCTTCTTACCCACAAAGAAGAATCCTGCCCCCAGGGGGTGATGACGAGGACGAACGAGACCAGCAGCTAGGGACTCCTTGATGTAGGTCTCCAAAGCCTCACGTTCAGGTCGGGAGATACTGTATAACCTTCCCTTGGGGTAGACAGCTCCAGGGAACAGGTTGATGGCACAATCATATGGTCGGTGGGGAGGGAGTGACAGAGCCTTCTGCTTACTGAAAACTTCCCCCAAATCGTGATATGTCTCGGGAACCAGGGACAAATCTGGGGGTTTAGCCTCAATCACCTGACTGGGAACCGAATGGGGACAGGCAGTCTTGAGACAGTTAGCATGACAATCAAGGCTCCAACTCGTTACCTTGCCCGTCACCCAATCGAACGTGGGATTGTGTTCCTTCAGCCAGGGGTATCCAAGGACCAGAGGAACATGGGAAGACGGCAGAATGAAGAATGAAATCATCTCAGAATGATTCCCCGACAACAGCATCTTAACCGGTTCAGTCCTCATCGTGATACGTGCCAGACTACTGCCGTCCAGAGTGGTAGCTTCAATGGCTTCCGGCAATTGCTCCTTGGAAAGCCCCAGCTGTTCCACCAACTCGGCATCTAGAAAGCTTCCATCGGCACCTGAATCGATAAAAGCGTTAATCGCTAAGCTCTGATTCCTGTTCATAAGGGTAGCCGGGAAACGGGGTCTGACAGAGGTATTGAGAGGTCGAAACTGGCTCGCTAAAAGTCCTCCCAACTTTAGCGAGCCGCGCAGTTTGACGACCGCCGGGAACCAGTGGCGAGGTAATGTCCCGAACCACCACAGTAGAGGCAACAGTTAGTCCTACGTCTGTGTTGGCGCTCCTCCTTGGTTAACCCGTGCCGCCCCACTTGCATGGGTTCAGAATCGGGAGACAGAACCTCTCCACTAATCCTGTGTGGTGGCCGATGATCGACGTATTCTGATCCAATCCCCGACCCGACTGGAACCTGAGAAGCTGATCGGTTGGACGGAACCCATTGCTTCTCCCTCCTTCGCTCTCGGACTCGATTATCCACCCGAATAGACAAGGCTACCAAGCTGTCCAGGTCACTAGGCTCCGGATAGGAGATCAACTCATCCTTGAGCTGCTCCGACAGACCCTGGTAAAAGGCCGCTTGCAGAGACTCCTCATTCCACCCACTCTCCACAGCCAACGTCTTGAACTCGATCACGAAGTCGGCCACGCTGCGAGTTCCTTGGCGAAGCGAAAACAGGCGCCTAGCTGCGTCCCTCCCTCGGACGGAATGGTCGAAGAGCTTCCTCATCTCGGCCGTGAACCCCTGGTATGAAGCCATGCAGGGATCCTGTCGTTCCCAAACGGCTGAAGCCCACTCCAGCGCTCGACCACGCAGCAACTCAATCACAAAGGCTATCCTAGCCTTGTCTGTGGCATAAGAGTAGGGCTGTAGATCGAACACTAATCCACACTGCATAAGGAAGGAACGGCATCTTCCCAGCTCCCCCTCATATTTATCCGGCGCCGGAACCTTGGGCTCACGGAAGGACACAGCTCCAGAAGCGGCAGGCGAGATGGGTGAAACCGGTAGTGGATCCTCCACCGGAAACTTGCGTTGGTTCTGGACCTCCGTCAGACCGGTAGAAAGGTTCCGAACTGACAACGCGATCTCCTGTAGTACCGTGCTATGATGGCCCAACATCTTCTCCTGCTGGGTAATGGCATGGCGAACAGAGTCCAGGTCCGCTGGGTTCATTACTGGCCGGATCGTTCTGTCACGAGTTACAAAGCCAGAACCCAGAAGCAGACCAGGACAAGGTAAGTTGAAACGAAGGTGAGTGTTTATTTACAAATTCAAGAGTGATGCTGAATAATCCAGGGAACAGAGCGGGCGGCGTTGATTAGTTGTTGGGGGTGCAGTGGTTGATCCCATCATGGCTCGGCAGCCGCCGACCACCAGGCAGAGGTTGGATGAAGGTTCCGGACGAGTGACTGCAGATGGAACAAAACGGAGGTAAGTAAACAACAAACCAACAAGGTGCAAAAACAACAAAACTACCGCTAGAAGCTCTAAGACTGATACTCTGGTAAACCTACTGTTCATGGCTAACGATCCGGCAGGGAATGGATGTTAGGCCAGAGCCTAAGAAGGGTGATGATCAGGACCAGGTGTGCAGATTGCTGATGGGATGCAGGTGCGGAAATCAAGAGAGCTCCCCGGAGCGTTCCAGAACCCTCGGGAAACTGGAGATCACGAGCAGAAAAACTAGTCCACAGACAGGACCCGACTCAGACTGCCGGGATCGTTACAGTTACTGATGGTAGGCTTTGTTACTTTGGTCCCAGCTCTCTGCAGGTCATTCACTAGGTCCCCCCGTGTGGTTCTGGGATTTTTGCTCACCGTTCTTGTGATCATTTTGACCCCACGGGGTGAGATCTTGCGTGGAGCCCCAGATCGAGGGAGATTATCAGTGGTCTTGTATGTCTTCCATTTCCTAATAATTGCTCCCACAGTTGATTTCTTCAAACCAAGCTGCTTACCTATTGCAGATTCAGTCTTCCCAGCCTGGTGCAGGTCTACAATTTTGTTTCTGGTGTCCTTTGACAGCTCTTTGGTCTTGGCCATAGTGGAGTTTGGAGTGTGACTGTTTGAGGTTGTGGACAGGTGTCTTTTATACTGATAACAAGTTCAAACAGGTGCCATTAATACAGGTAACGAGTGGAGGACAGAGGAGCCTCTTAAAGAAGAAGTTACAGGTCTGTGAGAGCCAGAAATCTTGCTTGTTTGTAGGTGACCAAATACTTATTTTCCACCATAATTTGCAAATAAATGCATTAAAAATCCTACAATGTGATTTTCTGGATTTTTTTTTCTCCATTTGTCTGTCATAGTTGACGTGTACCTATGATGAAAATTACAGGCCTCTCTCATCTTTTTAAGTGGGACAACTTGCACAATTGGTGGCTGACTAAATACTTTTTTTCCCCACTGTATATGTGCTTTATTGAGTAGGGGGACCTTGCGGGCACTGCAGGATTTCAGTCCTTCACGGCGTAGTGTGTTACCAATTGTTTTCTTGGTGACTATGGTCCCAGCTGCCTTGAGATCATTGACAAGATCCTCCCGTGTAGTTCTGGGCTGATTCCTCACCGGTCTCATGATCATTGCAACTCCACGAGGTGAGATCTTGCATGGAGCCCCAGACAGAGGGAGATTGACAGTTATTTTGTGTTTCTTCATTTGCGAATAATCGCACCAACTGTTGTCACCTTCTTACCAAGCTGCTTGGCGATGGTCTTGTAGCCCATTCCAGCCTTGTGTAGGTCTACAATCTTGTCCCTGACATCCTTGGAGAGCTCTTTGGTCTTGGCCATGGTGGAGAGTTTGGAATCTGATTGATTGATTGCTTCTGTGGACAGGTGTCTTTTATACAGGTAAGAAACGGAGATTAGGAGCACTCCCTTTAAGAGTGTGCTCCTAATCTCAGCTCGTTACCTGTATGAAAGACACCTGGGAGCCAGAAATCTTTCTGATTGAGAGGGGGTCAAATACTTATTTCCCTCATTAAAATGCAAATCAATTTATAACATTTTTGACGTGTTTTTCTGGATGTTTTTGTTGTTATTCTGTCTCTCACTGTTCAAATAAACCTACCATTATAATCATAGACTGATCATTTCTTTGTCAGTGGGCAAACGTACAAAATCAGCAGGGGATCAAATACTTTTTTCCCTCACTGTACTAATTGGTATGTTGAATTTTATGTTCCTTTTGATGGCATAGAAGGCCCTTCTTGCCTTGTCTCTCAGATTGTTCACAGCTTTGTCGAAGTTAACTGTGGCGCTGATGTTTAGGCCGAGGTATGTATATTTGTTTGTGTGCTCTAGGGCAACGGTGTCTAGATGGAATTTGTATTTGTGGTCCAGGCAACTGGACCTTTTTTGGATCACCATTCTTTTTGTCTTACTGAGATTTACTGTCAGGGCCCAGGTCTGACAGAATCTGTGCAGAAGATTTAGGTGCTGCTGTAGGCCCTCCTTGGTTGGTGACAGAAGCACCAGATCATCAGCAAACAGTAGACATTTGACTTCAGATTCTAGTAGGGTGAGGCCGGGTGCTGAAGACTGTTCTCGTGCCCTCGCCAATTCGTTGCTATATATGTTGAAGAGGGTGGGGCTTAAACTGCATCCCTGTCTCACCCCACGGCCCTGTGGAAATAAATGTGTGTGTTTTTTGCCAATTTTAACAGCACACTTGTTGTTTGTGTACATGGATTTTATAATGTCGTATGTTTCTCCCCCAACCCCGCTTTCCATCAATTTGTATAGCAGACCCTCATGCCACATTTTTTGAAATCAACAAAGCATGAGAAGACTTTGTTTTGTTTTGTTTGTTTGTCAATTAGGGTGTGCAGGGTGAATACGTGGTCTGCCGTACGGTAATTAGGTAAAAAGGCAATTTGACATTTGCTCAGTACAGTCGTGGTCAAAAGTTTTGAGAAATATTTTTTTTTTTTGTGGGGGGTAGATCAGCTTTAATATTTTAGATAGATTGTAACTTCCATCAATGTAATTGTCTGCATCACTTCCAATCCCCCATATGTTTTTTTTTCTCTCAAATAATAAATATATATATATATATATATATATATATATATATATATATATATATATACACATACATATATATACATACAGACATACATATACATATATACATATACACATACACACATACACATACACATATACTCATACATACATACACACACATACACACACATACACACACATATATATACATACATACAGTGGGGGGAAAAAGTATTTAGTCAGCCACCAATTGTGCAAGTTCTCCCACTTAAAAAGATGAGAGAGGCCTGTAATTTTCATCATAGGTACACGTCAACTATGACAGACAAATTGAGGGAAAAAAATCCAGAAAATCACATTGTAGGATTTTTAATGAATTTATTTGCAAATTATGGTGGAAAATAAGTATTTGGTCACCTACAAACAAGCAAGATTTCTGGCTCTCACAGACCTGTAACTTCTTCTTTAAGAGGCTCCTCTGTCCTCCACTCGTTACCTGTATTAATGGCACCTGTTTGAACTTGCTATCAGTATAAAAGATACCTGTCCACAACCTCAAACAGTCACACTCCAAACTCCACTATGGCCAAGACCAAAGAGCTGTCAAAGGACACCAGAAACAAAATTGTAGACCTGCACCAGGCTGGGAAGACTGAATCTGCAATAGGTAAGCAGCTTGGTTTGAAGAAATTAACTGTGGGAGCAATTATTAGGAAATGGAAGACATACAAGACCACTGATAATCTCCCTCGATCTGGGGCTCCACGCAAGATTTCACCCTGTGGGGTCAAAATGATCACAAGAATGGTGAGCAAAAATCCCAGAACCACACGGGGGGACCTAGTGAATGACCTGCAGAGAGCTGGGACCAAAGTAACAAAGCCTACCATCAGTAATACACTACGCCGCCAGGGACTCAAATCCTGCAGTGCAATAGACGTGTCCCCCTGCTTAAGCCAGTACATGTCCAGGCCCGTCTGAAGTTTGCTAGAGTGCATTTGGATGATCCAGAAGAGGATTGGGAGAATGTCATATGGTCAGATGAAACCAAAATATAACTTTTTGGTAAAAACTCAACTCATCGTGTTTGGAGGACAAAGAATGCTGAGTTGCATCCAAAGAACACCATACCTACTGTGAAGCATGGGGGTGGAAACATCATGCTTTGGGGCTGTTTTTCTGCAAAGGGACCAGGACGACTGATCCGTGTAAAGGAAATAATGAATGGGGCTATGTATCGTGAGATTTTGAGTGAAAACCTCCTTCCATGAGCAAGGGCATTGAAGATGAAACGTGGCTGGGTCTTTCAGCATGACAATGATCCCAAACACACCGCCCGGGCAACGAAGGAGTGACTTCGTAAGAAGCATTTCAAGGTCCTGGAGTGGCCTAGCTAGTCTCCAGATCTCAACCCCATAGAAAATCTTTGGAGGGAGTTGAAAGTCCGTGATGCCCAGCGACAGCCCCAAAACATCACTGCTCTAGAGGAGATCTGCATGGAGGAATGGGCCAAAATACCAGCAACAGTGTATGAAAACCTTGTGAAGACTTACAGAAAACGTTTGACCTGTGTCATTGCCAACAAAGGGTATATAACAAAGTATTGAGAAACTTTTGTTATTGACCAAATACTCATTTTCCACCACAATTTGCAAATAAATTCATAAAAAATCCTACAATGTGATTTTCTGGATTTTTTTTCCTCATTTTGTCTGTCATAGTTGACATGTACCTATGATGAAAATGACAGGCCTCTCACATCTTTTTAAGTGGGAGAACTTGCACAATTGGTGGCTGACTAAATACTTTTTTCCCCCACTGTACATACATCCATACACACACACATATCCCAAAATATATTTCCCTTCATTACTTTCCAACCCCACCACCCCTTCCCCAATTGGAGTAAACTAGTGAACAACAACGTTTAGTCAAATTCTACAATATTTATATTCTGTTTGTTTTTACTCCTGAACTTCCTCCAGTCATTTTCATGATGTCCATCTGGTTTGCTTCTATATGCCATATTTTTCTAACTGTGCTCTTTCACAAAAGCTCTCAACCTATAACCTATATACTTATTATGGACACAGTATGCTTTACATTAGTTATCTTGTTGTTATTAGTCCCATCATTCAGCTCCATTCAACACCTCCCATCTATCTCTTAACACCATCCATATACTCCAGAATGTCATGAAGAGTGATTAGATGAATTGCAATTCATTGCAAAGTCCCTCTTTGCCATGAAAATGAACTTAATCCCCAAAAAACATTTCCACTGAATTTCAGCCCTGCCACAAAAGGACCAGCTGCCATCATGTCAATGATTCTCTCGTTAAAAATGTTAACACAGGTGAGAGTGTTGACGAGGACAAGGCTGGAGATCACTCTGTCATGCTGATTGAGTTAGAATAACAGACTGGAAGCTTTAATAGGAGTGTGGTGCTTGAAATCATTGTTCTTCCTCTGTTAACCATGGTTACCTGCAAGGAAACACGTTCCGTCATCATTGCTTTACACAAAAAGGGCTTCACAGGCAAGGATATTGCTGTTAGTAAGAATGGCACCTAAATCAACCATTTATCGGATCATCAAGAACTTCAAGGAGAGAGGTTCAATTGTTGTAAAGAAGGCGTCAGGGCGCCCAAGAAAGTCCAGCAAACGCCAGGACCATCTCCTAAAGTTGATTCAGCTGCGGGATCGGGGCACCACCACTGCAGAGCTTGCTCAGGAATGGCAGCAGGCAGGTGTGAGTGCATCTGCACGCACAGTGAGGCGAAGACTTTTGGAGGATGGCCTGGTGTCAAGAAAGGCAGCAAAGAAGCCACTTCTCTCCAGGAAAAACATCAGGAACAGACTGATATTCTGCAACAGGTACAGGGATTGGACTGCTGAGGACTGGGGTAAAGTCATATTCTCTGACGAATCCCCTTTCCGATTGTTTGGGGCATCCGGAAAACACCTTGTCCGGAGAAGACAAGGTGAGCGCTACCATCAGTCCTGTGTCATGCCAAGAGCAGTGGCGGCTCCTGAAAGAATTCTCAGGGGGGGCAATTTTTCTGATGATTTAGGTGACCTACACACATTTTTAAAAAGATATGTCCAGCAACAACATGAAGACAGGGGCAGCATATAAGTCAATACCAGAAGCATTTATTGACTGATCTCAAAAGTGTTGGCTTACCAGGGTTGGTGGAGCCCTCAGTTTCATCTTTGCCTCGCAAAGCTAACTCAAACACTCCGCAAAACTTCACACACTGGATTAGCCGGCTGAGGATGTGGCGGTTCTTGCTAATGTCGTAGTAAATATATTTGTTATAGTGAATATGGAATATGATATGTTGAGTAAAATGTTGTGCTAAGATCTATTTAGGTCAGGAGCTGGTTATAAGTTCTGTTCCTATCCAATAACAATGGACAAAAGGGTCCTATCTTGTCAGCCTTGTCAGTTTCAGTTCTCCAGTAAACTTGTGATTATCAACACTAACCTCATCGTTGTGGCGGCGGAAAGCTAGCCTGTATCCCTCATCCAGTTGAGTGGGAATGTTCACTCTCCCCAAAGCAGACCATCTCAAACAGCTATCCATGTGGGTCTTTGACAGCTCATGTTTCTTAATCTTTCCTGAAAGATGGTGCATGTCCGTTACACACCAGTCGCTGTCCAAGCGGTGCTGTCTGCCGTGCCGCCTTCAGGGTGAAAGAGTAAGCAGGGGGGTAGCAGAAGACTGCATTAGCTACATCGCAGCCTGCTAGCCAGGTTTTTCGTTCGTACCAATTTTTGGAAAATCCTCGGGTGTAGGACTTCCCCCCTTTAGTAGAAACCTGTTGAATTATTAAATTTGGTCTGGGAGGTCCTAATTGTTTCGTTGCCAATTTATCTTCATTTGTTCGCCGACAAAAAGGAACTTCTTTCAAAGACACAATCGAGTTGCACTGAAGCCTAGCCATTTTGATAGTAGTAGTGAATTGATTGACGCTGCTACCCGCTCTTTTCTTAGTTACGTTCATGGTTATGTTACGTATGACGAAAGCGCGTAAGTGCAAGCCCTCAGAAACCCATAGAGATTGTATTGAAAGCTCTGATATTTGAAAAAATAGATTTTACATGGGAGTCTATGACAGACTTCTGGGCGATTTTCAACCTGACTGAAATCGCCCCCAAAAGGGGGCATTTGAAGCACGACTTTAGCCTGATTGGACATTTAGTGGCACTGTGGCAGATCAGACGTCTAGATTACAACACTGATAACTACTGTTGCCGTGATATAATTGATTAGAAAAAAAATCCCTTCCTTTTCCCGTTTGGCAGTGCGTCGCCCATATCGCCCTATTGAACACACCGCCCCTGGCCAAGAGTAAAGCATTCTGAGACCTTTCATGTGTGGGGTTGCTTCTCAGCCAAGGGAGTTGGCTCACTCACAATTTTGCCTAAGAACACAGCCATGAATAAAGAATGGTACCAACACATCCTCCGAGAGCAACTTCTCCCAACCATCCAAGAACAGTTTGGTGACAACCAATGCCTTTTCCAGCTTGATGGAGCACCTTGCCATAAGACAAAAGTGATAACTAAGTGGCTCGGGGAACAAAACATCGACATTTTGGGTCCATGGCCAGGAAACTCCCCAGACCTTAATCCCATTGAGAACTTGTGGTCGATCCTCAAGAGGCGGGTGGACAAACAAAAACCCACAAATTCTGACAAACTCCAAGCATTGATTATGCAAGAATGGGTTGCCATCAGTCAGGATGTGGCCCAGAAGTTAATTGACAGCATGCCAGGGCGGATTGCAGAGGTCTTGAAAAAGAAGGGTCAACACTGCAAATATTGACTCTTTGCATAAACGTAATGTAATTGTCAATAAAAGCCTTTGCACTTATGGAATGCTTGTAATTATACTTCAGTATACCATAGTAACATCTGACAAAAATATCTCATAACACTGAAGCAGCGAACTTTGTGAAGACCAATACTTGTGTCATTCTCAAAACTTTTGACCACGACTGTACATTGTTTTCATGTTGTCGTAGTCGTGCCTAGGGGGGCATATGGGGGAGGGAATGCTGTCACCTCCAGGTAGGTGTTTGTCCTCCTGTGTGCTGAGGGTGTCAGGTTCTTGTCCAATTCTGGCATTTAGGTCGCCACAGACTATTACATGTCCCTGGATCTGGAAATGATTGATTTCCCCCTCAAGGATGGAGAAGCTATCTTCATTAAAGTATGGGGATTCTAGTGGGGGCATATAGGTAGCACACAGGAGGACATTATTCTCTGTTGAGATAATTTCCTTTTGAATTTCTAGCCAAATGTAAAATGTTCCTGTTTTGATTAATTTAATAGAGTGAGTTAGGTCTGCTCTATACCAAATTAGCATACTCCCTGAGTCCCTTCCCTGTTTCACACCTGGTAGTTTGGTGGATGGGACTACCAGCTCTCTGTAACCTAGAGGGCAACCAGTGGGTCCGTCTCCTCTATACCATGTTTCTTGTAGGATGACTGTATTTCAGGTTCCTGCTCTTCAGGCCAAAGGCAGATGACCTCAGGCCTTGGATATTCCAGGATGAAATAGTGAAGGCTTTGTGTTCCATAAAGTGTCTAATGTTGTTGGTCGTGTGGTTTGGCCTCAGGCCAGTAATTGTGAGCAGAGCCTGCTGAGCATCTGGTACATGCCATTGGCTTGGGCTAGTGTAAGAGTGGGGGTTGGTCCTGTTTGCCTGCTCACGGCCTGGGCATATGTGTGACTTTCATGTTGAGGCCCTCTTTGCGGGAGTGAGGGGAATAGGTCTGATCTGAGGGGGCCTAAATGGGGTGTGGGCATGGTTGACTTGGGGGGGTGTTAATTGGTTGGGGTGGGGGTGGGGGGTGTGGATGTGGCTGGTGGTGCTGTGTTCTGGATGTAGGTCCTCTCGGCGGGGGTCCTCTATGTGTAGGGGGGGTGTTGCTCTTGTGTGAGGTGTTGGGTCTGTGGTTGAGGGAGATATCCTTTAGGGTCCGGGCGAAGGTGGGCACTGCTGCCTTGTATAGGTGGACCTGGTCGTAAAGGCTGTTCAAGTCCAGGGTGGAGTGGTGGGCCAGGTAGACATTTGGTTTTGAGGCACAGTCACGTGAAATTCTTGCGTATGGTAGCAGGGTGGAAGTATTTTCGTGGTAGCAGGGTTGAGATAACCACTAATGCGTTGGGGAAAGTATAATAATATTTTTCTATCACTCCCTTGAGTGCTGTGGCCACCCTTTCCTGCTGTGTTCTCAGGTCGTTTGTGCCTGTGTGTATTATTATGTGGCTGGGTGATCCTAGTTTTGTATTTGTATTTGTATTTATTACGGATCCCCATTAGCGGCTGCCAAGGTAGCAGCTACTCTTCCTGGGGTCCAACCACAATTTACATACAATAAAACAATACATAACACAACACCTCAGACAGAAGGTCTAGGGCACGCTGGCTGTTTGGACACCAGAGTTTAGACACTGTGTGTTTACGAAAAAGTTTAATTTCTTGTATGTATTTCCCGTTTGAGTCCATAAGGAGTACAATCTGTGGCTTGTGTATGTCCTCAGTGGGTGTGGGGGGGTCGTCAGGAGGGCTATCAGGGTGGCTGACAGGGGGGTGCTCAGAGGGGTTGGGATCCCCAGGGCTTGGGGTTCTTCATTTGTTTGTCTGGCTGTGATGTCGAGGCTATGGTCAGGGTCTAGGGTGTACTGTTCTGCTGCTGTGTCGCTCTCTCTCTCTCTCTCTCTCTCTCTCTCTCTCTCAATACAGGAGAGAACACCAACAATTAACTGGCAATTTGGGCCTCCTTGCTCTGAATCAATGTTTTATGTAATTACTCCATGCATAAAAAAGTGGTCAGATGACGCAGATGCCAAGCTACAGGACTGTTTTGCTAGCACAGACTGGAACATGTTCCGGGATTCTTCAGACAGCATTGAGGAGTACACCACATCAGTCACTGGCTTCATCAATAAGTGCATCGATGATGTCGTCCCCACAGTGACCGTACGTACATACCCCAACCAGAAGCCATGGATTACAGGCAACATCCGCACTGAGCTAAAGGGTAGAGCTGCCGCTTTCAAGGAACGGGACTCTAACCCGGAAGCTTATAAGAAATCCCGCTATGACCTCCGACGAACCATCAAACAGGCAAAGAGTCAATACAGGTCTAAGATTGAATCATACTACACTGGCTCTGACGCTCGTCGGATGTGGCAGGGCTTGAAAACTATTACAGACTACAAAGGGAAGCACAGCCGCGAGCTGCCCAGTGACACAAGCCTACCAGACGAGCTAAACCACTTCTATGCTCGCCCGAGGCAAGCAACACTGAAGCATGCATGAGAGCACCAGCTGTTCCGGACGACTATGTGATCACGCTCTCCGTAGCCGATGTGAGTAAGACTTTTAAGCAAGTCAACATTCACAAGGCCGCTGGGCCAGACGGATTACCAGGGCGTGTACTCCGAGCATGTGCTGACCAACTGGCAAGTGTCTTCACTGACATTTTCAACATGTCCCTGACCGAGTCTGTAATACCAACATGTTTCAAGCAGACCACCATAGTCCCCGTGCCCAAGAACTCTAAGATAACCTGCCTAAATGACTACCGACCCGTGGCACTGACGTCTGTAGCCATGAAGTGCTTTGAAAGACTGGTCATGGCTCACATCAACAGCATAATCCCAGAAACCCTAGACCCACTCCAATTTGCATACCGCCCCAACAGATCCACAGATGATGCAATCTCTATCGCACTCCACACTGCCCTTTCCCACCTGGACAAGAGGAACACCTACGTGAGAATGCTATTCATTGACTACAGCTCAGCATTCAACACCATAGTGCCCTCTAAGCTCATCACTAAGCTAAGGATCCTGGGACTAAACACCTCCCTCTGCAACTGGATCCTGGACTTCCTGACGGGCCGCCCCCAGGTGGTAAGGGTAGGTAACAACACATCTGCCACACTGATCCTCAACACGGGGGCCCCTCAGGGGTGCGTGCTCAGTCCCCTCCTGTACTCTCTGTTCACCCATGACTGCATGGCCAGGCACGACTCCAACACCATCATTAAGTTTGCCGACGACACAACAGTGGTAGGCCTGATCACCGACAACGATGAGACAGCCTATAGGGAGGAGGTCAGAGATCTGGCCGTGTGGTGCCAGGACAACAACCTCTCCCTCAACGTGACCAAGACAAAGGAGATGATTGTGGACTACAGGAAAAAAAAGAGGACTGAGCACGCCCCATTCTCATCGACGGGGCTGTAGTGGAACAGGTGAGAGCTTCAAGTTCCTTGGTGTCCACATCACCAACGAACTATCATGGTCCAAGCACACCAAGACAGTCGTGAAGAGGGCACGACAAAGCCTATTCCCCCTCAGGAGACTAAAAAGATTTGGCATGGGTCCTCAGATCCTCAAAAAATTCTACAGCTGCACCATCGAGAGCATCCTGACTGGTTGCATCACCGCCTGGTATGGCAACTGCTTGGCCTCTGACCGCAAGGCACTACAGAGGGTAGTGCGTACGGCCCAGTACATCACTGGGGCAAAGCTCCCTGCCATCCAAGACCTCTATACCAGGCGGTGTCAGAGGAAGGCCCTCAAAATTGTCAAAGACTCCAGCCACCCTAGTCATAGACTGTTCTCTCTGCTACCGCACGGCAAGCGGTACCGGAGTGCCAAGTCTAGGTCCAAAAGACTTCTCAACAGCTTCTACCCACAAGTCATAAGACTCCTGAACAGCTAATCATGGCTACCCGGACTATTTGCACTGCCCCCCACCCCATCCTTTTTACGCTGCTGCTACTCTGTTAAGTATTTATGCATAGTCACTTTAACTCTACCCACATGTACATATTACCTCAACTACCTCAACTAGCCGGTGCCCCCGCACATTGACTCTGCACCGTTACCCCCCTGTATATATAGCCTCCCTACTGTCACTTTATTTTACTTCTGCTCTTTGTTTTTTCTCAACACTTTTTTTTGTTGTTGTTTTATTCTTACTTTTTTTGTTTAAAATAAACGCACTGTTGGTTAAGGGCTGTAAGTAAGCATTTCACTGTAATGTCTGCACTTGTTGTATTCGGCGCATGTGACCAATAAAATTTGATTTGATTTGATTTGATTTGATTTAGAGACAGAGCTCTTGGAAATAAAACCCTATGCTGTAAATCATCAAAGTAACTCTCTGAGCGGGCCAGCCAGAGGAGAGTGTGCCAGTCCTCCACAGACCAGGCATAGCTCCGACCCCAATCGCACCCCCTGTAATTGCCTGCTTGCTGGGCTGCTGCTGTGTAATTTGGACATGTTGCTGCAGTGGCTGCAGGGTGCTGACAGGATAAGGAGCCTGAGATTGAATGCCCAACTTTCTCTCTCTCCGTTTCTCTCTCTCTCTCTCTCTCTCTCTCTCTCTCTCTCTCTCTCTCTCTCTCTCTCTCTCTCTCTCTCTCTCTCTCTCTCTCTCTCTCTCTCTCTGTCTGTCTGTCTGTCTGTCTGTCTGTCTGTCTGTCTGTCTGTCTGTCTGTCTGTCTGTCTGTCTGTCTGTCTGTCTGTCTGTCTGTCTGTCTGTCTGTCTGTCTGTCTGTCTGTCTGTCTCTCTCTCTCTCTCTCTCTCTCTCTCTCTCTCTCTCTCTCTCTCTCTCTCTCTCTCTCTCTCTCTCTCTCTCTCTCTCTGTCTGTCTGTCTGTCTGTCTGTCTGTCTGTCTGTCTGTCTGTCTGTCTGTCTGTCTGTCTGTCTGTCTGTCTGTCTGTCTGTCTGTCTGTCTGTCTGTCTGTCTCTCTCTCTCTCTCTCTCTCTCTCTCTCTCTCTCGGCCCGGAGCGGATACAAACAATGAATAGTTTCGCCGTCCTGGAGCCTGATCTTCCTACACCTTCGTCGCTGGGGGTGCCTGTATCTGCGGCCGCAGTGCCTACTACTACGATTTAAAAGTCGTCAACCTTCCATCCCTGCTCTGGATCGAGCGGGGCTTCTCCATCTGTCAGAAGCCTGCATCTTGTGAAGCGTGGGAGTGGGCAAATTTCCTCGTCCTTCTCGCCAGCCGTGATTTTGGGAAGCTCCATGGTAAGAAATGTGACCGTTCCCGGTGCAAAAACAATGTCCTATCCCGGAGCTCGAGTAAATTACATTACTAACTGCTCCCGAATGTACTAAGTCAGGACATGGAAATCGATTCTATCGTAGTCCATGTGGGTTTTAATGACATTATGAAGGGAAGCTCTGAACAGTTGAAACTGGATTTTAAAGAACTGATTGACTCTCTGCTAGACACTAACAAAAAACCCATAATATCTGGCCCTGTGCCCTCTCTGAATTGTGGCATTGAACGCTTTAGCAGGATTCTTGCTCTTCACAATTGGCTACGTGATTATTGCAGCTCAAAGGGTGTAACCTTTGTTGACAATTTCGATACCTTTTGGAAACAAAACACATTTTATAAGAAGGATGGGATCCACACAAATAATTTGGGTTCCTGGATCCTTTCACAGCATTATAAGGCTGTGTTGAGACAGCGACTTAGCAATGCCCCAGCCCAGCTCAGCTAATCCCTACCATTGTGACGCAGAGTTGTCAAAATGCTTCAACAAATGTACATTACAACAGGGGCGTCGGTAGACTGTCATGGGGTGCTGAAGGTGGGTGTGGTGCAGGAATCAAGCGCAGGACGCAGAAGCTAAGTCCAAAAGACTTTAGTGAGTTATTCACGTAGTACACGAGAATGAAGCCCGGAGGCGAAATAACAGCGCACACAGGCGTCAAACAAAAAGGCGCACAAACATGTGCGAAACCTCTCCAAACACGGAGGGAAGAATACGTAGCTCCGAACACCAAACAGAGGAGCAATCACACACAACACCATACACACACAACGAGAACTAAATAGGACACTAATGAGGACTAACTAGACACAGGTGTACAACATCCAGACAAAACCAAACGAACATGAAACATAGATCGGTGGCAGCTAGTACTTCGGGGACGACGACCGCCGAAACCTGCCCGAACAAGGAGGAGGAGCAGCCTCGGCCGAAACCGTGACAGTACCCCCCCCCCCCTTGACGCGCGGCTCCAGCCGTGCGCCGACCCCGGCCTCGGGGACGACCAGGAGGACGCGGAGCAGGGCGCGCGGGATGGTCCCGGTGGAACTCCGACAGGAGAGATGGGTCTAGGATGTCCCTCCGCGGCACCCAGCACCGCTCCTCCGGGCCGTACCCCTCCCACTCCACGAGATACTGGAGACCCCCCATCCGGCGTCTTGAGTACAAGTTGGACCGAACGGTGTATGCCGGATTCCCCTCGATGTCCAGTGGGGGCGGAGGAGTCTCTCCTATCTCACTTTCCTGGAGTGGACCAGCTACCACCGGCCTGAGAAGAGACACATGGAACGAGGGGTTAATATTCTTATATTCAACAGGCAGATGTAACCTATAACACACCTCGTTCAATCTTCTCAGAACTTTAAAAGGCCCCACAAACCGCCGACCCAGCTTCCGGCAGGGCAGGCGGAGGGGTAGGTTTCTGGTAGAGAGCCAGACTCAATCTCCGGGTGCGTACACCGGCCCCTCACTGCGGTGGAGATCGGCGCTCGCCTTGTGACGACGGATGGCCCGCTGCAGATGGACGTGTGCAGCATTCCACGTCTCCTCCGAGCGCCTCATCCAATCATCCACCGCAGGGGCCTCGATCTGGCTCTGCTGCCAAGGTGCCAGAACCGGCTGGTAACCTAACACACATTGGAAGGGGGTTAGGTTGGTAGAGGAGTGGCGGAGAGAGTTCTGGGCCATCTCGGCCCAGGGAATG
Organism: Coregonus clupeaformis; assembly: GCF_020615455.1. NCBI lineage: Eukaryota > Metazoa > Chordata > Actinopteri > Salmoniformes > Salmonidae > Coregonus > Coregonus clupeaformis. The sequence continues at coordinate 22,755,791 of NC_059202.1, forward strand.
TACCGAGCCCACTCCTCAGGCCGGTCCTGGCAATACGACCTCAGAAACCTACCCACATCCTGGTTGACTCGTTCTACCTGCCCGTTACTCTCCGGGTGGTACCCTGAGGTAAGGCTCACCGAGACCCCCAAACGTTCCATGAACGCTCTCCATACTCGGGAGGTAAACTGGGGGCCTCGATCAGACACTATATCCTCGGGTACCCCGTAATGCCGGAAGACGTGGGTAAATAGGGCCTCTGCGGTTTGTAGGGCAGTAGGAAGAACCGACATAGGGAGAAGACGACAGGCCTTAGAGAACCGGTCCACAACGACCAGGATGGTGGTATTCCCCTGAGAGAGGGGAAGGTCTGTCACAAAATCCACCGAGAGGTGGGACCATGGTCGTTGTGGAACGGGCAGGGGTTGTAACTTACCCCTGGGCAGGTGTCTGGGCGCCTTACACTGGGCGCACACTGAGCAGGAGGAGACATAAACCCTCACATCCCTGGCTAACGTGGGCCACCAGTATTTAGTGCTAAGACAATGCACTGTCCGGCCAATACCCGGATGTCCAGAGGAGGGTGACGTGTGAGCCCAGTAAATGAGTCGATCCCGAATCTCGAGCGGAACGTACTTCTGACCCTCAGGACACTGTGGAGGGCTGGGGTCGGTACGCAACGCTCGCTCGATTTCGGCATCGACCTCCCACACCACCGGTGCCACAAGACAAGACTCCGGTAGTATGGGAGTAGGCTCAACGGACCTCTCCTCCGTGTCATACCGCCGGGACAGCGCATCTGCCTTACCATTCTGGGACCCAGGGATGTACGTGATTTTAAATACGAACCTGGCGAGAAACATACTCCATCGAGCCTGGCGAGGGTTCAGTCTCTCGCTGCCCGGATGTACTCCAGGTTCCGATGGTCAGTAAAAATGAGGAAAGGGTGTTGAGCCCCCTCAAGCCAATGCCTCCACACCTTAAGGGCCTGAACTACAGCTAACAGCTCCCTGTCCCCGACGTCATAATTTCGCTCCGCCGGGCTGAGCTTTTTTGAGTAAAATGCACAGGGGCGGAGTTTAGGTGGCGTGCCGGACCGTTGAGAGAGCACGGCCCCTATACCGGCTTCAGACGCGTCCACCTCTACCTGAAAGGGTAATGCGGGGTCCGGATGCGCCAGCACCGGAGCCGACGTAAACAGGTCCTTCAGTCTCTTAAAGGCCCTGTCCGCATCAGCTGACCACTGCAGGCGCACCGACCCCCTTTCAGAAGGGACGTGATGGGAGCTGCCACCTGTCCAAAACCCCGGATAAACCTCCGGTAGTAATTCGCAAAGCCCAAGAACTGCTGCACCTCTTTGACAGTGGTTGGGGTTTGCCAATTACGCACAGCTGACACACGATCCACCTCCATTCTCACCCCTGACGCGGACAACCGATAACCCAAAAAGGAGACCGACTCCTGGAAAAACAGACATTTCTCTGCCTTGACATATAGGTCGTGCTCCAACAGCCTCCCTCAATACACGACGCACCAGGGCTATATGCTCGGCTCGGGTAGACGAGTACACTAGAATGTCATCAATGTACACGACCACCCCTTGCCCCTGCATATCCCGGAAAATGTCATCTACGAAGGATTGGAAGACTGATGGAGCATTCATCAACCCATATGGCATGACGAGATACTCGAAATGACCTGACGTGGTACTAAACGCTGTTTTCCATTCGTCGCCCTCCCTAATGCGCACCAAGTTATACGCGCTCCTGAGATCCAGTTTTGTGAAAAACCGCGCTCCATGCAATGACTCCGTCATGGTCGCAATCAGAGGGAGTGGATAACTGTATTTCACAGTAATCTGATTGAGACCACTGTAATCGATGCACGGGCGCAACCCTCCATCTTTTTTCTTCACAAAAAAGAAGCTCGAGGAGGCGGGAGAAGTGGAGGGCCGTATGTATCCTTGTCTCATTCAGGCGGAATGTGCAGTGCGGGCACTTGGTTTGGACTTTCCACCGAAGTCGCCCCTACGGAAACACCCAGACATCGCCCCTCACACTGAGCAGACCACCCATCGAGAGCCCTCTGTTGCCACGAAATAGCAGGGTTATGGGTGCTTAACCAGGGAATTCCCAGCACCACCGGGTACGCAGGAGAGTCAATCAGATACAACTGTATAGTCTCCTCATGACCCCCCTGCGCACATATCCTAAGTGGCGCTGTGACTTCCCTAATCAACCCCGACCCCAACGGGCGGCTATCTAAAGCATGAACGGGAAAAGGCTTGTCAACAGGTAGGAGAGGGATCCCTAAATCTAAACAAAACTTCCGATCAACAAAATTCCCAGCTGCGCCTGAATCTACTAGCGCCTTATGCTGGGAATGAGGTGCAACCTGTGGAAAACCAACAGGTATACAAAAGTGCGCAACAGAGAGCTCTGGGTAAGTGGGGCGTCTACTCACCTGGGAAGCCTCCCCAGTGCGTGGCCTGTTGTCTCCTCCCTCGGGGAACCCTCCCCAGCACCTGGCCGCAGTGTGCCCTCCACGACCGCACTTGGTGCAGGGGACAGGCCCCCTCGGGCTCCTCCTCCTCCTTCCTCTAGCGCCAGCACCCCGAGCTCCATAGGGCTCGGCTCGGAGGTGCCGGAGGGTGGAATGGACGGACCCCACTCGGGACGTCCACGGGTGGCCAGCAGGGTGTCCAGACGGATGGACATATCGACCAACTGGTTGAAGGTGAAATTGGTGTCCCTGCAGGCCAACTCACGTTGAACGTCCTCCCGTAGGCTACATCGAAAATGGTCGATGAGGGCCCGTTCATTCCACCCTGCGTCTGCCGCTAGAGTCCGGAACTCCAGCGCGAACTCCTGTGCGCTCCTCCTCCCCTGTCTCAGGTGGACTAGACGCTCCCCCGCCGCATTGCCCTCAGGTGGATGGTCGAACACGGCCTTGAAGCGACGGGAGAACTCGGCGTAGGAGATGGTGGTGGCGTCCATCCTCCTCCACTCGGCGTTGGCCCATTCCAACGCCTTGCCCGTGAGACAGGAGATGAGGGCGGAAACGCTCTCGTGTCCCGAGGGCACCGGGTGTACAGTGGCCAGGTAGAGCTCCACCTGCAGGAGGAACCCCTGACACCCGGCAGCTGTTCCGTCATACGCCCTCGGGAGCGAGAGCCGAATCCCACTGGGTTCCGGACCTGGGACTGGTGGACCGGCCGATGGGGGTGGCAGGGTAGGTGGAGGTGTGGGTACCCCTCTGGACTCCCATCGGTGCAGGGTGTTGATGACGTCCTGAAGAGCGGTCCCCAGTTGTCGTATCTGGTCATCCTGGCCGCGGACATGCTCCTCCAGCGACTCAGGCGTGACGGTTGCTCCTGCTGATTCCATTCAAGGTGTGTGATTCTGTCATGGGGTGCTGAAGGTGGGTGTGGTGCAGGAATCAAGCGCAGGACGCAGAAGCTAAGTCCAAAAGACTTTAGTGAGTTATTCACGTAGTACACGAGAACACTAAGCCCGGAGGCGAAATAACGGCGCACACAGGCGTCAAACAAAAGGGCGCACAAACATGTGCGAAAACCTCTCCAAACACGGAGGGAAGAATACGTAGCTCCGAACACCAAACAGAGGAGCAATCACACACAACACCATACACACACAACGAGAACTAAATAGGACACTAATGAGGACTAACTAGACACAGGTGTACAACATCCAGACAAAACCAAACGAACATGAAACATAGATCGGTGGCAGCTAGTACTCCGGGGACGACGACCGCCGAAACCTGCCCGAACAAGGAGGAGGAGCAGCCTCGGCCGAAACCGTGACATAGACACAATATAAGTAACTTAATTTATGTCCCTCTAAATGCCCTGAATGCCTCTGCTGATCCTACAGCTATTGTATGCAGTAATCATGTGCCTAAGAATCAGATTTATACTGTTAGCACTGATCCGGTGTGCCCGAGGAGGAAGGCCACTGTGCACAGCTCACCCTGCACTAACATAAAGAACATGACCACATCTACTGCTGCTAAGATTCCCAGTAAGCTAAGCTTGCTGCTGGTGACGCTCGGATCCACCTCTATGCGGACGACACCATTTTGTATACATCTGGCCCTCCATTGGACACTGTGTTAACAAACCTCCAAACGAGCTTCAACGCCATACAACACTCCTTCCGTAGCCTCCAACTGCTCTTAAACACTAGTAAAACTAAATGCATGCTCTTCAACCGAACGCTGCTTGCACCCGCCCACCCGACTAGAATCACTACTCTCGGCGGGTCTGACCTAGAGTATGTGGACAACTACAAATACCTAGGTGTCTGGTTAGACTGTAAACTCTCCTTCCAGACTCACATTAAGCATCTCCAATCAAAAGTTAGATCTAGAATCGGCTATTTCACAACAAAGCCTCCTTCACTCATGCTGCCAAACATGCCCTCGTAAAACGGACTATCCTACCGATCCTTGACTTCGGCGATGTCATTTACAAAATAGCCTCCAACACTCAGCAAATTGGATGTAGTCTATCACAGTGCCATCCGTTTTGTCACCAAAGCCCCATATACTACCCACCATTGTGACCTGTACGCTTTTGTTGGCTGGCCCTCACTACATATTTGTCGCCAAACCCACTGGCTCCAGGTCATCTATAAATCACTGCTAGGCAAATCCCTGTCTTATCTTAGCTCACTGGTCACCATAGCAACACCCACCCGTAGTCTGCGCTCCAGCAGGTATATCTCACTGGTCATCCCCAAAGCCAACACCTCCTTTGGCCGCCATTCCTTCCAGTTTTCTGCTGCCAATGACTGCAAGAACTGCAAAAATCTCTGAAGCTGGAGACTCTTATCTCCCTCACTAACTTTAAGCGTCAGTTGTCAGAGCAGCTTACTGATCACTGCACCTGTACACAGCCATTCTGAAATTAGCCCATCCAACTACCTCATCCCCATATTGTTATTTATTTTGCTAATTTGCACCCCAGTATCTCTATTTGCACATCATCTCTTGCACATCTATCACTCCAGTGTTAATACTAATTGTAATTATTTTGCACTATGGCCTATTTATTGCCTTACCTCCATAACTTGCTACATTTGCACACACTGTATATATATTTTCTGTTGTATTTTTGACTTTATGTTTTGTTTACCCCATATGTAACTCTGTGTTGTTGTTTTTATCGCACTACTTTGCTTTATCTTGGCCAGGTCGCAGTTGTAAATGAGAACTTGTTCTCAACTGGCTTACCTGGTTAAATAAAGGTGAAAAAAATAAAAAATAATAATAAAGCAATAAAAACAAGTAAGCATCCCAGAACAAAAGTGCTCAAAATAGCCCACGTTAACATATGTAGCTTAAGAAACAAGGTTCATGAAATCAATAATTTGCTAGTAACAGATGACATTCATATTCTGACTATCTCTGAAACTCACTTAGATAATACATTTGAGGATACAGTGGTGGCAATACAAGGTTATAACATTTACAGAAAATATAGAAATGCCAATCGTGGAGGTGTTGCTGTTTACATTCAGAACCACATTCCTGTGAAGATTAGAGAGGATCTCATATTAAATACTGTTGAAGTAATATAGCTACAGGTTCATCTGCCTCACCTAAAGCCAATTCTGGTGGGAAGCTGCTATAGACCCCCAAGTGCTAACAGTCAGTATCTGGAAAACATGTGTGAAATGCTTCATAATGTATGTGATATCAATAGAGAGGTATACTTTCTGGGTGGTTTAAATATTGACTGGCTTTCATCAGGCTGCCCACTCAAGAGAACGCTTCAAACTGTAACCAGTGCCTGCAACCTGGTTCAGGTTATCAGTCAACCTACCAGGGTAATTACAAACAGTACAGGAATTAAATCATCAACATGTATTGATCATATCTTTACTAATGCTGCAGAGATTTGTTTGAAAGCAGTATCCAAATCCATTGGATGTAGTGATCACAATATAGTAGCCATATCTAGGAAAACCAAAGTTCCAAAGGCTGGGCCTAATATTGTGTATAAGAGGTCATACAAGAGGTTTTGTAGTGATTCCTATGTTGATGATGTAAAGAATATATGTTGGTCCGTGGTGTGTAATGAGGAGCAGACAGACACTGCACTTGACGCATTTATGAAATTGCTTATTCCAGTTACTAATAAGCATGCACCCATTAAGAAAATGACTGTAAAAACTGTTAAATCCCCGTGGATTGATGAGGAATTTAAAAAATGGTATGGTTGAGAGGGATGAGGCAAAAGGAAAGGCAAATAAGTCTGGCTGCACAACCGATTGGCAAACGTATTGCAAATTGAGAAATCATGTGACTAAACTGAATAAAAAGAAGAAGAAACAACACTATGAAACAAGGATAAATGACATAAAGAATGATAGTAAAAAGCTTTGGAGCACCTTAAATGAAATTTTGGGAAAAAAGGCAAGCTCCATCATTCATTGAATCAGATGGCTCATTCATCACAAAACCAACTGATATTGCCGACTACTTTAATACGTTTTTCATTGGCAAGAGTAGCGAACTTAGGCATGACATGCCAGCAACAATTGCCGACACTACACATCCAAGTATATCTGACCAAATTATGAAAGACAAGCATTGTAATTTTGAATTCCGTAAAGTGAGTGTGGAAGAGGTGAAAAGATTATTGTTGTCTATTAACAATGACAAGCCACCGGAGTCTGACAACTTGGATGGAAAATTACTGAGGATAATAGCGGACGATATTGCCACTCCTATTTGCCATATTTTCAATTTAAGCCTACTAGAATGTATGTGCCCCAAGGCTTGGAGGGAAGCAAAAGTCATTCCGCTACCTAAGAATAGTAAAGCCCCCTTTACTGGCTCAAATAGCCAACCAATTAGCCTGTTACCAACCCTTAGTAAACTATTGGAAAGAAATGTGTTTGACCAGACACAATGCTATTTTACAGTAAACAAATTGACAACAAACTTTCAGCATGCTTATAGAGAAGGACATTCAACAAGCACAGCACTTACACAAATGACTGATGATTGGCTGAGAGAAATTGATGATAAAAAGATTGTGGGGGCTGTTTTGTTAGACTTCAGCACGGCTTTTGACATTATCAATCATAGTCTGCTGCTGGAAAAACATATGTGTTATGGCTTTACACCCCCTGCTATAATGTGGATAAAGAGTTACTTGTCTAACTGAACACAGAGGGTGTTCTTTAATGGAAGCCTCTCAAACTTAATCCAGGTAGAATCAGGAATTCCCCAGGGCAGCTGTTTAGGCCCCTTACTTTTTTCCATCTTTACTAACGACATGCCACTGGCTTTGAGTAAAGCCAGTGTCTATGTATACGGATGACTCAACACTATACACGTCAGCTGCTACAGCAACTGAAATAACTGCAACACTTAATAAAGAGTTGCAGTTAGTTTTGGAATGGGTAGCAAGGAATAAATTTGTCCTAAATATTTCCAAAACTAAAAGCATTGAATTTGGGTCAAATCATTCACTAAACCCTAAACCTCAACTATATCTCATAATGAATAACGTGGAAATTGAGCAAGTTGAGGTGACTAAACTGCTTGGAGTAACCCTGGTTTGTAAACTATCATGGTCAAAGCATATTGATACCACAGTAGCTAAGATGGGGAGAAGTATGTCCATAATTAAGCGCTGCTCTGCTTCTTAACAACACTATCAACAAGGCAGGTCCTACAGGCCCTAGTTTTGTCGCACGTAGACTACTGTTCAGTAGTGTGGTCAGGTGCTACAAGGAGGGACTTGGGAAAATTGCAATTGTCTCAGAACAGGGCAGCACGGCTGGCCCTTAAAAGTACATGGAGAGCTAACATTAATGACATACATGTTAGTCTCTCCTGGCTTAGAGTGGAAGAGAGATTGACTTCATCACCGCTTGTTTATTTAAGAAGTGTAGACAAGCTGAATGTACCGAGCTGTCTGTTTGGAATGCTGGCACACATCTTGGACACCCATGCATACCCCATGAGACATGCCACCAGAGGTCTCTTCACAGTCCCCAAGTCCAGAACAGACTACGGGAAACGCACAGTACTACATAGAGACATGACTACATGGAACTCTATTCCACATCATGTAACTCAGTCAAGCAGTAAAATCATATTTAAAAAACAGATACAATTACACTTTATGGAACAGCTTCGGACTGTGAAGAGACACACACACACAGGCACAAACACAGCATTCACAAACACATGCTAACACACACACTCTACACACACACATTTTAATATTGTTATTTTGCTGTAAATTGATTTTGTATTGTAAATATGTTGTTATGGTAGAGTAGTGTGTAATAAGGTGTTGTGTTATGTGTTGTTTTATTGTATGTCAATTGTAGTTGGACCCCAGGAAGAGTAGCTGCTGCCTTGGCAGCCGCTAATGGGGATTTCCGTAATAAATACAAAATACAAATACAAATCTCTCTCTCTCTCTCTCTCTCTCCATCAAGGCCTGTCTCAGTCTATGGGGCCTTGTGTGTACCACAGCAGCTATGGTTGCAAAATTCCAGAAAGATTATTCCCAGGTTTTCCAGAAAACCTGTTTGGAGGACTGCAGATTCCGTGAATATTCCTACTGGAACCCTAGCCAGCGGCCTTATCCAGTCTCATTGCTATTCCCCGATACTTACAGTTTTTTTTACAATCACTTTGGCACTAATTTCAGAACCTTGAAGTCATTTTTCAAAACTCCAGACACAAAACTCAAAACGGTCATCACTTGTAACACAGGCTGTCCAATGTTCAAAACATTGCATCGTGCATTCATACCTTTAAAGAAATCTTGCACTTGCACAATCATTGGTTCAAAAAACAAATGTATTGTGAAATACCAATGAAACGTTAATTTAGATCACCCACACACAAGCAACCGATAGTTTCACTGTGTCATTGTTCGTACAATCATTAAATATTGTAATACAAAATAGGTGATACATGTTTTATTATGGTACTACATGTAAATACATCCCTGTAAAAGTACTGCAGTAGTAGAGAGAATACTACAGACACAGTGGAATCATTGAACAAAATCTGAAATATATTGATGAAAAACAATACAGTACTGTAAAACATCAAATGCAGTGTTCCTCAACTTGCTTGCTTGTACTGTAAAAAGCAAAACATAGGAGTGATTACTGTACTTCTACATTTTCATCAACTCTGTCTTGTGGATTTGGCCACAGGTTCTCATCTACACCACAATGGATGTTTTCATTAGCCAAACATCTTGTAAAATCCAGGCCTGACACTGGTCTGCCGTGATGTCATTGCATGCGTCATCCATGTCCTGGAGAAGAGTGACTTGTTCATGAGGGCGCCTATCATAAACCTTCCATCAATCGGGTTAAGGAAAGGAGAGTATGGGGGTAAATACAGGGTGGTAAATTGTGCATGGGCCTGAAACCATGCTTGCACCATATGAGCATGGTGGAACCTGACAGTATCCCACACAATGACATAGGTCACGCCATCAGCTCTACAGACCTGATCAAGCTCATCAAGGAAGGTTACAAGGAGAGCTGCATTATATGATCCAATACGAGGTCTGCGTCCCACCACACCATCTTCTGATATAGCCACACACATGGTAATGTTGGCCCCACGTTGTCCAGGTACTTTGATGGTTGCCGGCTGGCCAATTAAATTCCGACCTCTCCTCCTTGTCTTGGCCAGGTTAAAGCCTGCCTCATCCAAATATATGAATTTGTGATGGTTGTCATCAGCATCCAGCTCCATCACCCTCTAAAAATACATTTTGGAAAGAGATTTACTGATTACTGTACAATGAAGAATTATTAGGGAATTTTATTACAACAGCCACCTTGAAACTGAACATACCTGAACATACTCAGTCCTAATTTGCTTCACTCTGTCTGCATTTCTTTCAAAAGGCACACGGTATAGTTGTTTTAAAGACACCTGGTGCCTTTTCAGCAAACTTATGGATTCCACATTGTTAAACATCTCTTCATTGTCCAAGATATGCTGGCGAATTTCTGTAAGGCGAATATCATTTCTGGCCCGAACCAAATTAACCACAGCCTGCTCTTGTTGGTCAGTCAGAATTTTGCCTCTGCCTCCCCTATTTGGCCTAGACTCAATTCTACAGGGAACATTACAGTAAGAAGACACTTGGTCACATCACCTACTCTGTGATACACATTGGTATGCAGTCATTTGACAATTGAGAGTAGCATAATGTTTAGTGCATGCTGACGACTTACCGGTTCTCATTGCGGAATGTTCTGATTATTGAGGCCACGGTTGACCTTCTGAGGTTTGGTTGTATCATTGTAGCCGCCTCAGTCATTGTCATGCCATGATTTATGACATGGTCTACAACTATTGCTCAGATTTCATTGGACACTCTTTGCTGTTGCTGCCGCTGTCTTGGTCTGTGGCCTTGTCCTCTACCACGTTCCCCCACACCTCTCAAACGAGGCCCACGACCACCTCTCAGAAGGGGTGCTTGTCCCCTGCCATTCCTTTGACCAACACGTCTTCCTCGTCTTCCTCCCATCACTGCTTGACCTCTATTGTGACCTGGATCACCTGCCGGCTCCATTTTACAGTACGTATCGCTATGTTGTTGCAAGTGGATCCCAATCAATTCTTTATATACTCGTTCCACAATGTGAACTCAATCATCAGTAACGAGTTGGCAGAATTGGACAAGCAATTACAAGGGCCTGCATCCATACAGTGCAGTACTGTCAATACTGTAAATAGTCTGAAAAGGTGGTACATGGGACCATAGAAACGGTGTCTGATAAAGAATGATGATGAAATATTACATCCATAGATAATGTAGTCTAATTGGTTCATGCTCCACGCTAATTTTTGACAATGAATCTCGTTATCTTGAAACTTTCATGATCTAAACATGGAATATTGTTTGTCTGTTTGCATACAATTATGCATTAAGAGTAATGCAACAGTTACTTATCATTTTGAGCAGTTGTATCAATTGATAGTTGGATAATTGTAATGAAATGAATAGACACTCATCTGAAATGTAATGTGTGAATTGCCTTTTGAAATAGTAGTACTTTGATGTTAAGTTGTGTCATATTGAACAGGTGATTTTTGTTAAATGAACAAATTATCTTAGTTTTATGTGTATTGTATCCAAGCAATTGGAAAAAGTGTTAGAGTTTTGAAAAATTTGCATTTTGATCATTGGTTGTGAGTTTTGTGTCTAGAGTTTTGAAAAATGACATCAAGGTTCTGAAATTAGTGCCAAAGTGATTGTAAAAAACTGTATTTGAAACACTTTTTGTGGTCCACAGTATAGATGACTTGGTGTTGAACTGCTATACTCATCAGTCATGAAAAGGCTATGTTTCACAATGACTCTATATAATGCAATAAATAATATGCTTACTATGCTTATTAAATCCCTAAGCACAGATAATTGGTACAAGCTTCCTGACAGATGCCGGGCTTGTCCCACTGCACTCCTGCAGGTGTGTGCGTGTCGATGGTATGTGTCCGTAGGCGTTGTGTGTCTGTGTGTGTGTCTGTGTGTGTGTGTGTGTGTGTGTGTGTGGGCGGTGTGTGTGTGTGTGTGTGTGTGTGTGTGTGTGTCTGTGCGTGTGTGTGTGTGTGTGTGTGTGTGTGTGTGTGTGTGTGTGGGCGGTGTGTGTCTGTGCGTGTGTGTGTGTGTGTGTGTGTGTGTGTGTGTGTGTGTGTGGGCGGTGTGTGTGTGTGTGTGTGTCTGTGCGTGTGTGTGTGTGTGTGTGTGGGCGGTATGTGCCCACTCTGCATAAAGAGGGGGAGGAGGAGGGAAGGCCGGCTCTTTAGTGTCAATAGACCCCCTCCGGACCCTCTCTGTGGGTGTGGGCAGGGGAGAGTTAGGCGGCATTCTACCCCCTTTAAGACCCCCTCCAAGCTGCCACATTCTGGGGATGACTACCCGCCCAGGAGCCCTTCTCGGCCCATCTGTCTGATCTGGCTGGGTGGAGGGGGCTGCAGGCTGGGGAGAGCCTGGGAGGGAATCCCCTCTATCTGGCTCTCCTGGAGGGGCATGTGTGTGTGTGTGTGTGTGTGTGTGTGTGTGTGTGTGTGTGTGTGTGTGTGTGTGTGTGTGTGTGTGTGTGTGTGTGTGTGTGTGTGTGTGTGTGTGTGTGTGTGTGTGTGTGTGTGTGTGTGTGTGTGTGTGTGTGTGTGTGTGTGTGTGTGTGTGTGTGTGTGTGTGTGTGCGTGCGTGCGTGCGTGCGTGCGTGCGTGCGTGCGTGCGTGCGTGCGTGCGCGTGCGCGTGGTTGCTTTGGGTTAGCAGAAGGTGAACGTTCCGTGATATGCACTCTCACTGAAATATGACCACAATCACATACTTTAATATCAGTGGAAACAAGCGCAGTGTGAGAGCCCATGCCCTTCCCTCACTAAGATGAGTCAAAACTTCTTGGGCCAGTGTATTCAGCTGCCTGGAAATATGGACTCTCCCTCGTGAACAGGGAGCATTAACTTATACATACTCTCAACCCTGGGAGACAGCTGGATATTTAAGATGTTTAAATACAAACGCGCTGGATAAACCTTGCTCCATGGACCGGTGAGAAACCACACTTCATTAATTCCCTCTGTGGGAGGACGCCGCTGGATGAGTTGGCTAAACACACCCAGGCCCTGCAGCACAAGGGCTGCAGGCGTGGGAAAGACCCGGCTCTGATAACAAGCAGTCGTCTTCCTCCTTACCGCTGCAGGTTTTGGCCCTGACCTCCATCCCCCTCTCCCTGCCTCCCTACTCTCTTTCCCCTCTGGAGGTGGGTGGGAGAGGGGTTGAGGTCAGCCAGGGAGAGGCCCACAGCTGCTGGGGCTGGCTGGGCTGGCTGTTTATTTGGGCAGGCCCAACCAAAATAAACCCCGGCAGGCCTCACTCCTGAGGAACCTTGGCTCCGCCCTTTTTATGTTAACAATAGGAAACGGCCCTGACAGAGGAGGGAGCTGCTCTACTCCAGGGAGAGGTATGGAATACATGGTGTATATACCCGCACTACAATACCTTATTTCATTCACTCACCCTCATGTTCAGCGGGGCTACCCGTTTCCTGTTTCCTTAACTGACTACCAGTGATGTCAATCTCTCTTTACAACTGGTGTAATAAAACCTGATATGGTGGATAGGATCAGGCCCATTAATAGCTGTGGGTCACAACCAGTAGCTCTAATCTACCTGTTAATCTATACTGAGTATACCAAACATTAGGAACACCTTCCTAATATTGAGTTGATAGGCCCCAGTGAGTGACAAATGCCCGCCCACAGGCCCCCTCCTGCCGTCAACTCCTCCCCCTGTAGCTCTGCCTCCTTACTACACTCCCTACCCAAACCCACCTCACCCCCTCTGCATCTGCCAGGGACCCTGAGCCAGCCTACCATGTCCATACCCCGGTCCAACTTACTTCTCTCAACCCAGCCTTGGCACCACCCATGCCCCTTCTGCCCCAGAACACTTCTTCAAACTCAGACCTCTCTTATCTTACGTCACTCGGCTCCCTCAACCCAAACCTCTCCCATACCCCATCAACACCCACTCAGCCCCCCCGTGCGCTGCCTGTCTGTCAGTCGGCGGTGTAGGTCAGGGCCCAGGGAGCCTGTGCCTGTCTGGTGGGGCCCTGTGGCCCCTGTGGCCCCTGACAGTGTGAGAGCACAAAGAGGGACCCGTGTCATTAGGGAAAACAGACCAAGCAGGTGCTGTGGCCGGTGCTCAGGGAGGGGCAGCTGTCCGTCAGGCAGGCAGGGCTACAGGAGTCAGATACAGCCACACATGGCTGTTAGATCAAGGCCTACAGACAGACTGCCAGGCCTGCAGAGTACTAAACAGTGCGACGTTGGAAAGACCTGTTGAGGACATGGGGTCAGCCCAATAATGATGGCATCGTATTAAGTGATGCGGATCAGGACTACACTGGATATCAACAACATTACATTTACATTTTAGTCATTTAGCAGACGCTCTTATCCAGAGCGACTTACAGTTAGTGAGTGCATACATTTTTCATACATGACAAATATGGAGAATGAATCACTATCAAGGTAAGAAAGTCACTACTGTCAATGTTTTGAAAAGCTACAATTCATTCTACAGAAGACCATTGACACTCCCTGACATCATTCCTTTGCCCCCCCAAAGTCCCCCCCAACGTCCCCCAACCCCTCTTCCCCGCTCTGTGGCCCATCACTCCGGACTTTGACAGTGAGTGGGTGACTCCTGAGTTGGCCTGACAATGGAGAACATGTGTCTGTTTCAGAACAAGCCCTAACTTGTCTGACTCCTCATTTGGGATGCGCCCCGAAAAGCCATTGCTTAAAACGAAACCATCTTGTTTTCTCAGGCAGGAATTTGCTTTCCGTGTATTTGTTCTCTTCCTGTTCTTCCTATTTCTAATAAAAGAGACGATTCCGCCTTTTTTCTGCTGAGTAATGAATAGAAACACTTGTCTTTGATTCGTTAGTTGGCGTTATGAGCGCTGTACGTGGTGGGTCAATTGGATTCAGATCTTTCGAATCCATCTAAATCTTCAAGCATGGAGAAATCTGTTATTGTCTGTTTGTGATTAGCTAGTTCTGTTCTCTCTTCATAAATTCCATTTGAACATTAAATAGGAGCCCACTTCTGAAACGGCTTTGATGGACGATATGAGCAGTTAAATGTCCTTGACTGCTTTCCAACGGCTCAATGTGGACGGATTAATCAGGACCACTGTAGGAACAATCAACATTTGTCTGTCGATTTAGTTTTGCTTCCCAAGGCTGCATTGTCCGTTTCCCATTACACTGGTTCATGGAAAAACAACAGGGCTGTCTTACACCATGTAGTGAACTCCATGTCCTTGGGTCAAAACCCAAGTCAGCGTTGTCCTTGGCACGGGGAGGAAACGAAGGCACCTGAGCATCTCTCTCTCTAACAATGAAGGCACCTGAGCATCTCTCTCTCTAACATCGAAGGCATCTGAGCATCTCTCTCTCTAACATCGAAGGCATCTGAGCATCTCTCGCTCTAACATCGAAGGCACCTGAGCATCTCTCTCTCTAACAACGAAGGCACCTGAGCATCTCTCTCTCTAACATCGAAGGCAAATGAGCATCTCTCTCTCTAACATCGAAGGCACCTGAGCATCTCTCTCTCTAACAACAAAGGCACCTGAGCATCTCTCTCTAACATCGAAGGCACCTGAGCATCTCTCTCTCTAACATTGAAGGCACCTGAGCATCTCTCTCTAACATCGAAGGCATCTGAGCATCTCTCTCTCTAACATCGAAGGCACCTGAGCATCTCTCTCTCTATCAACGAAGGCACCTGAGCATCTCTCTCTCTAACATCGAAGGCACCTGAGCATCTCTCTCTCTCTAACATCGAAGGCACCTGAGCATCTCTCTCTAACATTGAAGGCACCTGAGCATCTCTCTCTCTAACATCGAATGCACCTGAGCATCTCTCTGTCTAACATTGAAGGCACCTGAGCATCTCTCTCTCTAACATCAAAAGCACCTGAGCATCTCTCTGTCTAACATTGAAGGCACCTGAGCATCTCTCTCTCTAACATCGAAGGCACCTGAGCATCTCTCTCTCTAACGTCGAAGGGAACTGATTTTATTTTCCACAAACAGGCCTGTTGACAAAGTAGTGATTGAACGAATACATGATTTGGAATAACAGCTGTAGGCTACAGACACTACACTGAGCAATTCAGAGCAATACGTCAGTGTAGCAAATGTTAATGGCTATTCGAGAAGACTCTCTTCTCTTCCTTTTCAGTCACAGTTAGATAGAGCAAATATCTCCTATCCACCTCATAGAGGACTGCAGTGTTGTCATATCATTCAGGTTTAGTATGAGTCGTTCAGAATATTTCCAAAACTAAAAGCATTGTATTTGGGACAAATCATTCACTAAACCCTAAACCTCAACTAAATCTTGTAATGAATAATGTGGAAATTGAGCAAGTTGAGGAGACTAAATTGCTTGGAGTAACCCTGGATTGTAAACTGTCATGGTCAAAACATATTGATACAACAGTAGCTAGGATGGGGAGAAGTCGGTCTATCATAAAGCGCTGGTCTGCATTCTTAACAGCACTATCAACAAGGCAGGTCCAACAGGCCCTAGTTTTGTCGCACCTGGACTACTGTTCAGTCGTGTGGTCAGGTGCCACAAAGAGGGACTTAGAAAAATTACAATTAGCTCAGATCAGGGCAGCACGGCTGGCCCTTGGACGAACACAGAGAGCTAACATTAATAATATGCATGTCAATCTCTCCTAGCTCAAAGTGGAGGAGAGATTGACTTCATCACTACTTGTATTTGTGAGAGGTATTGACATGTTGAATGCACCAACCTGTCTGTTTGAACTACTGGCACACAGCTCAGACACCCATGCATACCCCACAAGACATGCCACCAGAGGTCTCTTTACAGTCCCCAAGTCAATAACAGACTATGGGGGGCGCACAGTACTACCTAGAGCCATGACTACATGGAACTCTATTCCACATCAAGTAACTCATGCCAGCAGTAAATTTAGATTAAGAAAACAGATACAAATACACCTTATGGAACAGCGGGGACTGTGAAGCAACACAAACATAGACACATGCATACAAACACATGATAGCATGTGCACTATACACACATGTACACATGGATTTTGAGTTATAGACATGTGGTAGTAGAGTAGAGGCCTGAGGGCACACACTTAATATGTTGTGAAATCTGTTATGAATGTATTGTAATGTATAACTGCCTTAATGTTGCTGGACCCCAGGAAGAGTAGCTGCTGCCTTGGGATCCATAATAAATACGAATGGTGGAAGAAGCTCTAAAGGCTCCAGAAGCGGCTCAATTGATTTGAGTCTGGTGGTGAAAAGTAGATTTCAAGGTGTTTTAGCGTTCCTGTACTGAGCCTGAAGGAATTTCCACAGTCACAGTCTCTAACCTTCTGAGTGAGGGGAGGGAGAGAAGGGGAAAGGATAATAGATAGAGGGGAGAGATGGTGGCCCAGTGGGGGGCGTATGGTCAGTGAGCTCCGCTGACCTCTGGACACGAGGTCACAGCATGAAGCTGCTTCTCTTTCTGTCATGCAAGATTATTTTTACTGCCATGTTCTTTGTTTTCTGACTGAGGATGTCTACAATGTTTTTGCCCCTTCCATGCCTTATTGTTTCTATCTTTGCTAACCATTTAGGGTTGCACTGAGCTAACATGATTTGTGTGCGAGGAGGATAGGCCTACTGTTAAATGCTGGATTGCATCCTTTTTTTAATCTCTGTTCAGAAATGTGACTTGTCCATTTACATTGTACATGACGCTTTAAATATACATTTTACATTTTAGTCATTTAGCAGACGCTCTTATCCAGAGCGACTTACAGTTAGTGAGTGCATACATTTTTCATACAGGCCCCCCGTGGGAAACGAACCCACAACCCTGGCGTTGCAAGCACCATGCTCTACCAATTGAGCTACAGGAATATGTTTGTCTGGTGTAGATAGATATGCAAGGAGTAAGTATGGTTGGATTAATCTCATGTATTTAATCGGCCAACCGCTAATTGACGTTATCGCTCCCTGTGTCACTCACGACAGAACAAGCTGATGTGTGGTGTTTTGAGAGGGAGTGTAAGTGTTATGGGGCACAGTAGGCGGGTGCATTTTCATATTTGTGGTGGATGCAGGCTGTGATTAATTCATCACAGCTCTGAATGTTCTGCATTGTAGGCTAGATCCAACATATCATGTTATTGAAATATGTAGACCATTGTGTGTGTGTGTGTGTGTGTGTGTGTGTGTGTGTGTGTGTGTGTGTGTGTGTGTGTGTGTGTGTGTGTGTGTGTGTGCATACGTGCTTGTCCTGGGTTGATATTACCCCTCCATCACATCTGTGGTCTCTGACAAGACCAACACGATATTACCCCTCCATCACATCTGTGGTCTCTGACCAAGACATTATTTAGTCATCATTGTCTTGACATCTAGCTCTAGTCAAAGCCTGGGGGTCAGATCTGTGTTCTCACAGACCAAAATCAATACGTAGTGTTTGGCTGAATGAGACGTTCACTATCTCTACATAAGGCCTCTTAATTAGCTTGGGACAGGGCCATTTGGTACTGTTTCTCAGACAGACCCCATGATGACTAGTCAACCTCAGCCGTCTATCAATGGGAAGAGATCCTCCCTGTTGTCTGACAAAGGTTCTACACTGGCTGATCTGTGAGAAACCAGTGTGGTATTTTATGGTACCTGTATTTATTTACCAAAGTCTTGTTTTATTAAGGGCTCTCGTATTCAGAAAGGCAATGTCTCTTTTCAGGGAGCTTCAGATCGGGATGGCAAACAGCACTATGTCTACTTCCTTCCTCTTGGCACAGAGGGATGACTAGCACTTAGCATCATTCGCTAGCTAATTCCCCTTACTGCTGCTGGTAATGGAACTCTGCTGGAATGTTCACCTTAACTCTCCTTTCAGTTTGTGTCTGTCTGTCAGCGGCTTTGATGTGGTCCATGATGGGTCACCTCTGCCACATCTCAGCCCTGACCCGGGAAGGCTGCCCTTGGTGAGCACACTCAATGGCTTACCCTGTCTTCCCTCATTGGGGAACAAACCCTATCCCACAACAGGCTCTCCTGTGCTGGGGCTTTCTGTGAAGGCATTCATTTTACATTTACATTTTAGTCATTTAGCAGACGCTCTTATCCAGAGCGACTTACAGTTAGTGAATACATCTTTTTTTATACTGCCCCCCCGTGGGAATCGAACCCACAACCCTGGCGTTGCAAACGCCATGCTCTATCAACTGAGCTACATCCCTGCCGGCCATTCCCTCCCCTACCCTGGACGACGCTGGGCCAATTGTGCGCCGCCCATGAGTC
Source organism: Coregonus clupeaformis (assembly GCF_020615455.1). Taxonomy (NCBI): domain Eukaryota; kingdom Metazoa; phylum Chordata; class Actinopteri; order Salmoniformes; family Salmonidae; genus Coregonus; species Coregonus clupeaformis. The sequence continues at coordinate 22,774,677 of NC_059202.1, forward strand.
TCCCGGTCGCGGCCGGCTGCGACAGAGCCTGGATTCGAACCAGGATCTCTAGTGGCACAGTTAGCACAGTGCCTTAGACCACTGCGCCACTCAGGAGCATTCCCACCTGTGGCAGGCCCTGGGACAGACAAAGGGATGTGTGAAATGTCAGTCTGGTAGGGTCAGGCCTCAGAGAGTAGGGCAGCTGTGGATCTAATACCACCAACACTCTTAGAAAAAAGGGTTCCAAAAGGGTTCTTCGGTTGTCCCCATAGGATAACCCTTTTTGGTTCCAGAGAACTCTTTTTGGTTCCAGAGAGAACCCTTTTTGGTTCCAGAGAGAACCGTTTTGGGTTCTGTGTAGAACCCTCTGTGGAAAGGGTCCTACGTGGAAACTAAAATAGTTCTACCTGGAACCAAAAAGGTTCTACCTGGAACCAAAAAGGGTTATTCAAAGGGTTCTCCTATGGGGACAGCCAATGAACCACATGCTACATCCTGTCTTGGCCTGGCCTGGCTTTGTGTCTCTGCTGAGTGCTGGGAGGGGAAGAGGGGAGTGAAGTGTGTGTCTGTGTAGTGTGGTAATTTACATTTTAGTCATTTAGCAGACTCTCTTATCCAGAGCGACTTACAGTTAGTGAGTGCATACATTTTTCATACTGGCCCCCCTTGGGAATCAAACCCACAACTCTGGCATTGCAAGCGCCATGCTCTACCAACTGAGCTACAGGTAATATCTATCATTTATACAACGGGTGGGTCTAATCCTGAATGCTGATTGGTTAAAACCGCATTCCAGCCGGTGTCTATTCCACAAGTTACCACCGGCTAAATCTATGACGTTAAAAGGCCTGTTTACTCTCTTCCATCTGACTGCGCAATCCACTGTCTCATCAGCCCAGCCAGGCAATTTATAAACTTGATCTCCACTATAAAAAGCATCTGGACATTATCTCACATTTCTTTTAGACTAACATTTCGTTTTCAACAGTGGAGATTTGTATAAACCTTGCTGTCTGTCTCTCCGACATTTGCAACATTGTTTCAATATTCAAATTCAATCTCCAGCTGTCCCATAGTAATGAACGGGTCGGGAGTCGGGATGAGACAGACAGGCAGCTTTTCTCAGCCAGTCAAAATCATGAATCAGCATCATTTTTATGGATATGTACAAAGAACTATCAATGGAAAACAGGGAAAACGAAACGAAGTACAGATAGTTTGCAGTCTTTCCAGCTTCAGTTTGAAGTGATTGTTCTAGCTGTGTTGTTGGCTAGCTCTCGAACAACAGTGTCCTGACGAGAGAGCACATGTTCTATGCCAGGTGAAATCGCGTATTGCGAAATCGCGGGGGTGAAGTGTGTGTCTGTGTGTGTATTGTGGTAATATTTATCATATATATACTGTATATATCTATCTCACCTGCAACCCGTAATAAGACTATGCAATTAGCCTTTTAAATTGTTTATCTGACTCCATTTAACGTAAAACCATGTGCAATCAAGTATTATGCGTTTAGCTGACTAAGCTCAAGGAATGGTCATGAGAAGTGAATATCAAAGCATTATTTAATAACTTAGTAAAATGAATGGATTCACATACAAGGCATAAAGCTTAAGTTACAAGGCAATACTGACATTAACAAGCATACTTCTAGGCATATGGATCCTAGGTTAACTTATAAGACAAAGCATGAACAAAGAAAAGCCTAAGAAATCTGAAAATATCATACAACCTTCCTCCATGGACTAGATACAGGATAAGAGAGAGAACAACAGACCTTAATTCCATCTATACCAGATCCGACCTGTTTGTATTCAAAATCAATTATTGACCAATCCACAGACCAAACCAAACGTAGTAAAACTAAGACTAAAATCAAACAAGCCACCATCCTCTAGGAAGGGGGTCATATTTATGTGTGATGGTCTGAGGGGGTGGGCTGGGTAGGACAATTGCATACAGAGTCATCAGAGTTCACTCTGAACAACTACAAGTTATCACAGAGATTATACATCCATATATACTGAACAAAAATATAAACACAACACGCAACAATTTCAAAGATTTTACTGAGTTACAGTTCATATAAGAAAATCAGTCAATTGAAATGAATTCATTAGACACTAATCTATGGATTTCACATGACTGGGAATACAGATATGCACCTGTTGGTCACAGATACCTTATCAGGCCGTTGATTGTGGCCTATGGAATGTTGTCCCACTCCTCTTCAATGGCTGTGCGAAGTTACTGGATTATGGTGGGAATGCTATCGTACACGTCGATCCAGAGCATCCCAAACATGCTCAATGGGTGACATGTCTGAGTATGCAGGACATGGAAGAACTGACACATTTTCGTCTATCAGGAATTGTGTACAGATCCTTGCGACATGGGGCTGTGCATTATCATGCTGAAACATGAGGTGATGGCGGCGGATGAATGGCAAGACAATGGGCTTCAGGATCTCGTCACGGTATCTCTGTGCATTCAAATTGCCATTGATAAAATTTAATTGTGGTCGTTGTCCATAGCTTATGCCTGTTCACAACGCTGACATCAGCAAACCGCTCACCCACACAACGCCATACACGTGCTCTGTGGTTATAAGGCCGGTTAGACGTTGGAGGCGGCTTATAGTAGAGAAATTAACATTCAATTCTCTGGCAACAGCTCTGGTGGACATTCCTGCAGTCAGCATGCCAATTGCACGCTCCCTCAACTTGAGACATCTGTGGCATTGTGTTGTGTGACAAAACTGCACATTTAAGAGCGGCCTTTTATTGACCCCAGCACAAGGTGCACCTGCGTAATGATCATGCTGTTTAATCAGCTTTTTGATATGCCACACCTGTCAAGTGGATGGATTATCTTGGCAGAAATGCTCACTAACAGGGATGTAAACAAATTTGTGTACAAATTTTTAGAGAAATACACTTTTTGTGTGTATGGAACATTTCTGGGAGCTTTTATTTCAGCTCATGAAACATGGGACCAACACTTTACATTACATTTTTTACATTTACGTCATTTAGCAGACGCTCTTATCCAGAGCGACTTACAAATTGGTGCATTCACCCTATAGCCAGTGGGTTAACCACTTTACACATTTTTTTATTTTTTTTTTTTTTAAGGGGGGTAGAAGGATTACTTTATCCTATCCCAGGTATTCCTTAAAGAGGTGGGGTTTCAAATGTCTCCGGAAGGTGGTGAGTGACTCCGCTGTCCTGGGGTCGTGAGGGAGCTTGTTCCACCATTGGGGTGCCAGAGCAGCGAACAGTTTTGACTACATGTTGTGTTTATATTTTTGTTCAGTGTAGATGGCAGAGGATATTGCTTATGTAGGATTATTCTATCACACGTTCCAATAATCAGTGCTCTGGATACTGTAGAGATACATGCTGGCTCCTCAGAGGGGAGAAGGGAGTACTGGCCCTTAGGCATTGTCTTGAGCCATGCGGCCGGAGGTGACAGAGAGCACATAAATTAGGGCCGAGCCTACCTGTGTGTGTCTGTGTGTGTGTGTGTGTGTGTGTGTGTGTGTGTGTGTGGACAGCTGGGTAGCGGCCGTGCGGTGCAGTGATCCTTCAGCGCTGTCTGTTCAGAGTGTTATGTTAGACTGTCAGAGACTGCTCTTGCTGAACAATAGGTCAACTGTCATCTGATCTGTAATAGAGGAATCACCACAGGTTCAGTTCTCTCTGCAGAGCTGCGCTGCCTGGCATGTGATATGAAGACATGTAAAGTCACATGGTAGAGGAGATATCCTACACCTACAGAGTAAAGATGGACAAGGCAAATATGTTTAATCTCTTATCATTTTCAAAAATACATTTTAATTCTAAGGGTTCAAAGGTGAAATGATTCATTAATAGTCAGCCAAATCTGAAGTGTGGACATTTTCCAAAATAGCAGCAAACCCGTCAGAACAGAGACGTTGTGAACATTAAGAGTGGTTCTCTGTAGCTCAGCTGGTAGAGCACGGCGCTTGTAACGCCAGGGTAGTGGGTTCGATCCCCGGGACCACCCATACGTAAAAATGTATGCACACATGACTGTAAGTCGCTTTGGATAAAAGCGTCTGCTAAATGGCATATTATATTATAAGAGGGTCGTTTTAGCGCGTGAGAGGGCTGTAAGCCTCACTGTTAACACCCATTTTATCTCTTATTGACTCTCCAGTGAGTTGCTCATTGACCCTGCTGCACCTGTATGGATGCGTGGGAGATTTTCTGCAGCTTCGCCAAGGGGGCACAGGCCTTTTGATTTAAATCCACGTTGAGTCGCCCAACTTAACGAATGGGTAAAGGAAAGGAGAACGCAACACCAAGAGGAGAGTACACCGCTCTGTCCTTAGTCTTAATCGGTCTACCTGGGATTCAGCCCTTCTCCCACGACCTAAATTAACCAGGCTTTGATGGCTTAAAATGAATTACCCAATTTTGCCAGTCTGCAGTGCTCTCTAAAATGCCTCATAAGCTGCCCATTGACACGCAGCAGCAAATTATGGTATCATGAAGCAATTTTTGGCGTTAATTGTGGAAGTTGTTCCAAATGTCCAGAGATCGTAGTCCAGGATTGACTTTCTATCGCTCCAGCTTTTCAGAATTGGCCAGGCAGTCTCCGTTAATTAGCTTGCTGCTTATGTTTGAACGCTGTGGATGCTAGCTCAGTTGCGTTTAGTCAGGTTTAACTATAAGGTTCAATGTTCCACTCTCTCTGCGGTGGTGAGAGGTGCTTGGTGACTGGTACCCTGTGTGAGTGATTAGCAGAGGGCCCATGGCCATTTGGGGTCTGTGGGGGCCCCAGGCCTAGCTTGTGGAGGCGCTGGTCTCTTGAGGAGAGGTTAAGGAGTGGGATCAGGGCCTCCCTGGGCGTCGATGGCTGACTCTCTGCCACCGTGTCATCCATGCTGGGGCCTAATCGAGTTATTATATTAACAAATCTCTCATCAGGGGCCCAGAGCCTGACACTCCCAGAAAGACACCCAGAGGGGGACGACAAATTTCAAGCAGCAGGACGCTGCTAAGAGAGGAGCCGAGGCACCTGTAAAGATTTCCTCGCCTGCCCACGGAGAGAGCACTCCTGCTGGGCACCACGCTGCTCTCTGGCCCCTGGTCAGCCGTGGAGCTCCGGAGTGCAGAAGCTGGGGCCATAGTTACTGAGGGACACAATGGGCGCACTATATCACATAAACTGTCAATACATTTAAAGGCATCCCACGGACAATTAGCTGAAAGGCGCCGAGGTTTCATGGCCGTAGACTCCAGCTCTGTAGGTCACGGTAGACAAACTGTCCACCCACGCGCAAGTGGCAGCTGGCGAGGGGACTTAGAGGTCACCGGAACTACACGGTGACCTCTAAGTGTGTCCAAAAAATTAAATGCATGCTGAGCTGCTGCATGTGGGGCCCCACGATGGTTTATGACTTGTTTAATGAGGGAACTATCTCCCATCCAGATGGTGCCTTTTTGTGATCAATATAAACAACCTAACTGTTTGTTTCTAGGTTTGGGTCTTTGATGTGTTGTGATATTGTCTCGCAAAATTTTTACTTTTTGGATATTAAGGAACCGAGCCATTTGCTATGATGTTTCCTGGCGACAGCTTTCGAATGTTGGTTGCCTCAACAAAGTTCTCTATTCTGTTCTCCTTAAGCTAAAAGGGGCTAAATTGGGTCATCGCCACATCTTAGACTTTATAATGTCTCCTTCAATTTGATTTTCGTAAGATAATTTAAAAAATATTGTGTATGCAACTTGCATGTAATCACATCATCCAACATGAAAAACAAATGCCATCTTTGATTTGGGCAACTGGGAAAGAAGTCCATCTGTTCATAATAGCCTAGCAAGAACAAAAGGCCCTTTGGGGCAGTCAGAGCCTGCCTTCTACAACCAGAACAATCGCAAGGCTCTAAACTTACAGTACTTCTACTGGTGGCCCAGTATGATGGATTCACTTAAACGGCTTGGCAAGCGACAAACAGTTCTCAACAGGATGAGAGGCGACGCTCATCTTTAATTCTGACCAAAGATGGACTCTTTAAACCACATTTTCTAAAGATGTGAATTAGACTTTGATGCATCAAAGCTGGTTGGTTTTGTTCATTAGCAGAAGCTTTCAGGGGACACAAGATAATGGGAAAATCACAAGAGATGACTCAACGGAATCATATTTGTGGAACTAAGAGAAGAAACGGCTAAAAACTGGCAACACAGTTTAATTGGAGTGCTCTGGTGCCGGATAAACATGAACATGTTGTGCCTTTTTAGAGTGGTTTGAGAAGAGCTGTAGCAGAACAGGGCCTGAAGTGAGTGCAACCCTCAGCCTTTTGTAGATCTGTCCCATCTATAAATCATCCCTCTGGCCACTGCGCTGACCAGCGCTGACCGCTTCACCACATTGGCCAGGATCTCAGCCTGTGTCCGGACGAGGCCCTGACCCGTGAACTCTGCCTGAGCCTCTCGGCCAATGGGGCAAGGTGGTCAGCGCAGCGACCCGGCAGCCTGGGCTACCTGCTGCTCTGAAATAATGCAATTGGACACGGCCTTCAGGATGATGGAGCACAGCGAATTCTCCACGCTGACCACTCCAATGGCCACTGACCACTGCAGCCAACGCTGACTGACCACTGCTTATGTGGCACAGAAAAATGGTCCTTTTGATATGATGTCACAGATGGGTTTTCTCTCTTCTTCTATCCCTAGTGTTTTTATAGGATGCTGCCGCTTGAGTCAGGGATGAGGGCAGTTGTGTTTCAAAGGTGTTTGTATTCTATGGCCTTCTCTTCCCACATGCTGGTGTTTGTCTTATGAGTCAGAAACACATAGGAGAGGATAACCTGTAGCTTAAGATAACACTGGAATTAAGATATTAATGTTGTTTCGTCAAATAGGCTAGTGTAACATAGAAGTTTGAATATTGCTTGCATATAAGCTTTAGAGTTGTCAAATAGGTTTGATAATATCAATCTCTAGAGTCGCTTTAGGTGGTGAAAATGGCTGACGTGTTTGTGACTCCAGTGCTTGTATTTCCTTTGGGCTTTTCTCAATGAACCCCTGTTCACAAGTCCCATTAACCCATCCGTTCAATCCCACTCTGATGATCCAAACTCATGTGGTTTCTGCTGAGGCTGACATCTGCATCTCACTGTCAGCGTCTCTGCATTGTTTATGTCCCTGGGTTCATGCTGTCAGCGTCATTACTAACATTAACATTTACATTTTACATTTATGTCATTTAGCAGACGCTCTTATCCAGAGCGACTTACAAATTGGTGCATTCACCTTATAGCCAGTGGGATAACCACTTTACAATGTTATTATTATTATTATTATTATATTTTTTTTTGGGGGGGGGGGTGGGGTGGGGTAGAAGGATTACTTTATCCTATCCCAGGTATTCCTTAAAGAGGTGGGGTTTCAAATGTCTCCGGAAGGTGGTGAGTGACTCCGCTGTCCTGGCGTCGTGAGGGAGCTTGTTCCACCATTGGGGTGCCAGAGCAGCGAACAGTTTTGACTGGGCTGAGCAGGAACTGTGCTTCTGCAGAGGTAGGGGAGCCAGCAGGCCAGAGGTGGATGAACGCAATGCCCTCGTTTGGTGTAGGGACTGATCAGAGCCTGAAGGTACGGAGGTGCCATTCCCCTCACAGCTCCGTAGGCAAGCACCATGGTCTTGTAGCAGATGCGAGCTTCAACTGGAAGCCAGTGGAGTGTGCGGAGGAGCGGGGTGACGTGAGAGAACTTGGGAAGGTTGAACACCAGACGGGCTGCGGCATTCTGGATGAGTTGTAGGGGTTTAATGGCACAGGCAGGGAGCCCAGCTAACAGCGAGTTGCAGTAATCCAGACGGGAGATGACAAGTGCCTGGATTAGGACCTGTGCCGCTTCCTGTGTAAGGCAGGGTCGTACTCTCCGAATGTTGTAGAGCATGAACCTACATGATCGGGACACCGCCTTGATGATCCTCTGGGAGGAGGACTAACAATACCTCTACTTGACTCTGGGAGGAGGACTAACAATACCTCTACTTGACTCTGGGAGGAGGACTAACAATACCTCTACTTGACTCTGGGAGGAGGACTAACAATACCTCTACTTGCCTCTGGGAGGAGGACTAACAATACCTCTACTTGACTCTGGGAGGAGGACTAACAATACCTCTACTTGACTCTGGGAGGAGGACTAACAATACCTCTACTTGACTCTGGGAGGAGGACTAACAATACCTCTACTTGACTCTGGGAGGAGGACTAACAATACCGCTACTTGACTCTGGGAGGAGGACTAACAATACCTCTACTTGACTCTGGGAGGAGGACTAACAATACCTCTACTTGACTCTGGGAGGAGGACTAACAATACCTCTACTTGACTCTGAGAGGAGGACTAACGATACCTCTACTTGACTCTGGGAGGAGGACTAACAATACCTCTACTTGACTCTGGGAGGAGGACTAACAATACCTCTACTTGACTCTGGGAGGAGGACTAACAATACCTCTACTTGACTCTGGCCTCATGTGACTAAACCCCTGTCAGTCTGTCCTGAGGAAGGTGTTTCTCTTGGTTCCAGTCCCACATGGCGCTCTCTCTCTCTCTTTACTGAGAATGTGTGTCAGTCTATAGACATGAAGGTGTTTCTCTCTCTCTCCCACCTGAAGGACCCCCTCCAGGTCTACACAATTAGCATCCTCCTGACCCTGTGGAGTTATTTTGACCTTTATTTAACCAGGTAAGCCAGTTGAGAACAAGTTCTCATTTACAACTGCGACCTGGCCAAGATAAAGCAAAGCAGTGCGATAAAAACACCAACACTCTCCGTGCAAACAAACCAGTGGTGGCTGCTGAGGGGAGGACGGCTCATAATAATGGCTGGAATGGAGTCAACGGAATGGCATAAAGCATATGGTTTCCATGGTTTCCATGTGGTTGATACCATTCCATTGACTCCATTCCAGCCATTACTGTGAGCCGTCCTCCCCTCAGCAGCCTCCACTGAAACAAATGCACCCGACTGACTGGCAGTTTAAGCAAATTACTTGTTTGGGGACCTGGCCCAGGTTCCTGGGCTTAAGGAGGGCTGAGTGAATTTCTGCTAGGTGCGTTTGCATTACAGAGCAGTATGAGAAAGGTAACTGGATCCACTTCACCATCGGATGTCTCTCTTGGTTAGTTGATTAGTGGTGAGATTTTGTGTCTGTGTCTGTGAGAACTGGACGTTAGGGAATTTCTGTAATGGGAAAACACAATTATATTTTATTCAAGCACATTTTCATATAGAGATACTCACTTGTTTTATCTGTCTTCTCTATCTCTGCCTTCATGTGTAAATTCAATGAGTCATTCTGGAAAAATCTGGAAAGCTATAGCATGAAATGGGGTATTGTGTTTGCCTTCAAAACACCAAGGGTTGTCTTCAAAGCATTTTGAATATGCGCCAGTAGAGACCATTACTCATCTCTGGACGATGTTAGGCGTGAGGTCTTGGCACATTACTTTGGGCTTTACGTGGGGTACAATGTCCCCTATGTCCCAGTGATATGGCCCCCGGATGGAGAGCGGGAGAGAGGTGGAGACCTGTCACAGTGGCCCAAGCTGGAAGGGCCATGATGGACTACTGATGGCAGCATCTACCGGCTTTGTGAATGGAGTTTAATGGTGGAATATTCTGCTGTGTAGAGGGAAGGGACGAGGACAGAGATGGATAGGAGAGGTCATGGGCTTCCTCTCTGACCCCCAGCGGACAATCGATTGGCTCTGGAGCATTGGTCATTGGCCGAGCCAGCTCTGTGCTTTCATCCCCTCCCCAGGCTCATTGGCGGCACATTGTCCACCTTCATCCTTCATGTATGCGTTTCTATATGGAGATTGATGGACACATTAGGAAAGATGGAGGTGGTGTGTGGAGTGGCCAGTTCAGACGAGGGAGTTTGCAGAAAGACCTGGCCACAGTGTGAGGTGGTGGTGGGGGTAGGGAGAGGTCTTATCTTGCCCTGAGCATGGCTGTAGGGGCTGCAGCCTGCAGACGTGAACCATAATGCCCTGCAGTGTAGCCATTAGGGGAACAGGACGAGGTTAGCCCAGGGGATGTCTGCTCTCCAGGGTTCTAATCCGGACTCCAGGGCTTCGCTTTGGGAAAGATGAGTTGATTTCCTGAGCTCCTGGGTTTCAGGCAGGTGCTTTAGTATTCCCAGGAACACAATTAGCCTGTCCTGGGGTTTGGCTACTTTGTTGCCCTCTAAGCCCATGGGAGCATTAACTCTTGCTTCATTATCCCAAATGTGAAAGTCAGCAGGGGTGTCATTTCGGCTTGGTTAACTTTATTGTTGAGCTTTTCTGTAAAGACGTTCCTAACAAGCAAAATCCGGATTTAGACCCATGGACCTTTTCAGTCAACGTCCACAAAAATGTCCAAAACAAAAGAAGGTCCAGAAATCCTTACATGCCTTGTAAGATGTTAGAAGTCGCTTCACCGACCAAGTCACCGTTCTTGGTGCAGTTGTCTCTTCTAACGATGTATTCCCCCTTTATTCAAGGAGCGTTCTGTTTGACTTTATCTATCTACCTAGTTGACACGTTCCCATCATTGGCATCTTCATCTCCCAGTCTTTAGTCTGTTGGCATCTGCTGCCTCTGTTCAGAGCTGATCTTCGCTACCTCACGGCTTAATCTCATTTGTCTCATTACAGCCCAGTTTTGAGATGCTGCGTGAGAGTAAAACTAATTGTGTGCTAAGCAGAGTGGAATTAACGGCTTGCGCTGAAATCTGCGGCCAGGCCGGCTTAGCCCCTCACCGATCCCCCTGATCCTGCTTCTTACAGGAGCTTGGCCCATTGTGGATAGTGAGATGATTGTGTGGTTCAGGCCCTTGTTTCTGTCTCTTTTGTCTTTGGGATATTTCTCTTTTTGTCCCCCTCCTCGTTCGTCCTTTCAGGCAGTATCACAGCTGCCCCCTTAATTCACTCAGGACACAGGGTGACCCCTCTCTCCCCAGGACCCTACTGTAAAAGAAAACACTCAACAACAACAACAACCAGGACACAAGGCTTGTAAAACTTTAGAAAGTAGTAGAAACTTATTCCACAGTTTGTTTGGCGAAATATCTTGGCTCGTGTAATAACTCAAAGGAACAACTACAACAAGTTGACAGTTTTCATTTTGTTTGTGGAATATTTTGTAATGTCGTACTATTGTGATCGTCATTGAAATGTATAGCTTCAGTCTTGTCATTTTACACTGAATATGAGAGGAATATTGAGTTATTTGGCTTATATTTATTTTTATCCTTGCTTGCAAACGAAATAGCCAGCTGATAACTTCATTTTCGGCTGTAATGTCTGACTAAGGTTTCCCACTGTATTTGGCCCTTCCTGGGTACCCCCAGCATGTGCTGTCTAGCCATCTGCCCTCTCTAAAGACGCTGACTCATTGACAGCCTAGAATATAACTAATTTACGGCAAACAATTGCCCTAAACAGCTTGGTAATGATGTTATGGTCTCTGGAATGACACCCTGCAAAATAAAACTACAGGATCCCCACAAAAACCTTACATGGTTGTAAATATGTATTAACCAGAAAATGGACCTTGTTTGGCATCATTTAGGGGAGACAAAGACTGGGTCTTTCACAAAGGGGGAAGATGCAGGGAGAATGAGGGGATTCTACTTAGCTAATGAGTTGCCCCATAGGGATGTAAAGAGGTGGGTCTTTAGGGAGAAGTGATTGCCCCACTGGTTGGGCCTGATAGACTGTAAAGTGTGAGGCTTTCGGAGCTCTATGCCCACTGTCCATTGTCGCCATGCTAATCCAGTTATGCTTCATGGTGTTTTTTTTTATTGTGCAGTGGGCTGGACGGGAGAAAGTCATTAAAGAGAAACTTTCCGATCACTGAGAGAGGAGAGAGTCTTTGTTGAGTGTTCCCTTCTTTGGAGTTTGTTGGGTCTCAAAGGGAAGGACCCCCTCCATCCCCAAATAAAAATAAAACCTTTACCAGTTAGGAGCAATGGAGGGCCAACCAATTTAAGGAAGTCCTTAATGCACAAGGGCACATCCAATCCCCTCTGGCTCTCAGATAGTCTCTCCCCTTTGTCCTCAGGAGAATTGGCCAACCATTATGAAAGTGGACAATGTACACTAGTGTCAAATGGCCAATACGTGTGGAAAGATCAACTTCAAAGCACTATGTACTACAGGAGAACACTGTTCTTTTGACTTAATGGTAGGTCCTGGAGGTCTATTGAATGTAGAATTCAGTGCAGGAGCTTGACTGGGCTAATGAAGTGTCTTCAAACTGATGCAATTTTTCCATCAGCAAAAATCAAGATATTCTGCTTGTATGGCAGAAGCAAGTTTTCCACGGATGAGCCAGTCACACTTCATATGCAATGTAGGCTATGGGATGGTAGCTAGCTAAGTGCACAGACGCAATGCACACAACACTAAATACTTCCTCCAAGCTAGCTAACATTATAAAACAATCACAATGGATTAGCTAGTTTCCATGAAACAGCTGCTTGTGTTAGCTGCTGAGTTAGTGTAGTTAGCTAGATAGCTAACGTTAGGTAGCTAGCTAAACCTTTGGCTATGGGCTGGCACTGGCAGTGTGGGATTATGGAGAGTGAATTAAATTGTTTCTTCGTTACATTGGTAGGTAGTTATCTCGCTGTGGCCATCTGGCTAGTATCAACAAGGGCTTTCTACAAAATAGCCGAATTAGCGCAGATGGCTTTGAATCAAATCAAATCAAATCAAATTGTATTTGTCACATGCGCCGAATACAAAAGGTGTTGACCTTACAGTGAAATGCTTACTTACAAGCCCTTAACCAACAATGCAGTTTTAAGAAAAATAAGTGTTAAGTAAAAAATTGATAATAATTAAAGAGCAGCAGTAAAATAACAGTAGCGAGGCTATATACAGAGGGTACCGGTACAGAGTCAATGTGAGGTGCCACAGGTTAGTCGAGGTAATGGAGATAATATAGGGTAGAGGTAAAGTGACTATGCATAGATAATAAACAGAGAGTTGCAGCAGTGTAAAAAGAGGGGGGGGTTCAATGCAAATAGTCCGGGTAGTCATTTGATTAGATGTTCAAAAGTCTTATGACTTGGGGGTAGAAGATGTTAAGAAACCTTTTGGACCTAGACTTGGCACTCCGGTACCACTTGCCGTGCGGTAGCAGAGAAAACTGTTTATGACTAGGGTGGCTGGAATCTTTGGCAATTTTTAGGGCCTTCCTCTGACACCGCCTGGTATAGAGGTCCTGGATGGCAGGAAGCTTGGCCCCAGTGATGTACTGGACCGTACGCACTACCCTCTGTAGTACCTTGCGGTCGGAGGCCGAGCAGTTGCCATACCAGGCGGTGATGCAAGCAGTCAGGATGCTCTCGATGGTGCAGCTGTATAACTGTTTGAGGATCTGAGGACCCATGCCAAATCTTTTCAGTCTCCTGAGGGGGAATAGGCTTTGTCGTGCCCTCTTCACGACTGTCTTGGTGTGTTTGGACCATGATAGTTTGTTGGTGATGTGGACACCAAGGAACTTGAAGCTCTCAACCTGCTCCACTACATCCCTGTCGATGAGAATGGGGGCGTGCTCGGTCCTCTTCTTTTTGCTGTAGTCCACAATCATCTCCTTTGTCTTGATCACGATGAGGGAGAGGTTGTTATCCTGGCACCACACAGCCAGGTCTCTGACCTCCTCCCTATAGGCTGTCTCATCGTTGTCGGTGATCAGGCCTACCACTGTTGTGTCGTCGGCAAACTTAATGATGGTGTTGGAGTCGTGGGCCATGCAGTCATGCGTGAACAGGGAGTACAGGAGGGGACTGAGCACACACCCCTGAGGGGCCCCCGTGTTGAGGATCAGCGTGGCAGATGTGTTGTTACCTACCCTTACCACCTGGGGGCGGCCTGTCAGGAAGTCCAGGATCCAGTTACAGAGGGAGGTGTTTAGTCCCAGGGTCCTTAGCTTAGTGATGAGCTTTGAGGGCACTATGGTGTTGAACGCTGAATAGCATTCTCACGTAGGTGTTCCTTTTGTCCAGGTGTGAAAGGGCAGTGTTGAGTACAATAGAGATTGCATCATCTGTGGATCTGTTGGGGCGGTAAGCAAATTGGAGTGGGTCTAGGGTTTCTGGGATAATGGTGTTGATGTGAGCCATGACCAGCCTTTCAAAGCACTTCATGGCTACAGACATGAGTGCTACGGGTCGGTAGTCATTTAGGCAGGTTACCTTAGTGTTATTGGGCACAGGGACTATGGTGGTCTGCTTGAAACATGTTGGTATTACACTCAGTCAGGGACTCAGTCAGGGACAGGTTGAAAATGTCAGTGACACTTGCCAGTTGGTCAGCGCATGCTCTGAGTACACGTCCTGGTAATCCGTCTGGCCCTGTGGCCTTGTGAATGTTAACTTGTTTAAAGGTCTTACTCACATCAGCTACGGAGAGCGTGGTCACACAGTCGTCCGGAACAGCTGATGCTCTCAATCTAGACCATATGCAATACGCACAGATATGCATTCCCAAACAATGCTACTGGCACCTATTTTAACAAGGCTGAGTGGCTGACGACTTCCAAGGTCTTTGCTGTGTGAACACAAAAGAGATTGACTGCCGACACTGTTCAGAGATGCTAAGTACTGTCGGCAGGCAAACGTTTGACAATCCTACCGGTGTGTCTGAGCTTTAAGGCATATTTGTTAAAACAGTTCACTTCATATCTTATTCTCAGTCTATTGTACAGCGACGTGACAGCCAATGCAGCAAAAGTGTAGCACGTTTAATGACTTCAAAAATTTCCCCTTTGATGTATCAAACTCAAACCAGCCACTGTGTTGTATGCCTGGATTGGGGGATATCTGTGTTTTGGGAGAGATGAGGACTTGGAGATTATACCTCCAATTGAAATGTAAAACAGTTATTGCAATTACCCATAACCTTAGCGCGAACCTCGCCTGAAACAATGCAACTATTTTCAAAGGCTTGAGAAGTGCATCCCTGAGAGGCAGCGTAAGATAACAAGAAGCCATCATTAAAGGTAATGATGGAAGAGGAGATCTTTCATCTAGCCTACGGTGGTATGGGCATTAGAGGACCCAGCTTTCCTAAACACCTTGTGCTTTAAACTTTTTGAAGTGAAGCGAAAGCATTTAGTATTAGAAGAAGCAGGCTGCTTAGTATTTGAATGTAATTTCTTTAAGGTCAATATAAATATTTGATAAAGGGTTATACAGTAATTGCTTGATAGATACTATGACACAGATGATTTAGAGATTATAATGTGATCGTTTTCCTTTTTAGTCTATTTGGCTCTGCCAGAGAGCATCTGCTAAATAACATAGGGTAAAGTGTGTTTTCAGATGGGTAGGGATTTGGCTTGGCTATGTTGTTTCATGTTTCAGTTAATGTGTTTTTGTTGCTATAATTAAGGTATCAGGGTTGTAAACTGACCAGGATTGTTGGTGGATTATTCCCAACCTGCCATGTGTTGCTGTGTCACAGAGTTATGAAAGATTTGTCTGGACTGAGCTGGGTTTAGTGGTGATATTTGTATGCTAATGTCCCTGGGCCTTTTACAGAGAGCAGATATGGGATCAGACAACGGCTACCTTTAAAAAGATGCCTGTGTCCCTTTTTTGGGGAGATCTCTTGGCAGTGTGGATTAGTGAGGTGCCAGTTTGATTGTGTGTATGGAAACACACCCCCCACACACACATTCTTACACACACTTTGTTTGGACACACCTAATCTGTCTCCCTGATTCACCAAATGGCTCTAGGTTTCACTGGTTTTGATTTGGTTTGCAGCTCTCCTAATTACGGCCTTTTATCACTTTGTGTTGGCACAGGGCCAAAGCCGGGCCTCGGACCTCTCGAGAGCGACCGGTCAATCCCTAAAATCTGGTGGGCCAACGGCAGGTCAATCCCTCAAATCTGGTGGGCCAACGGCAGGTCAATCCCTCAAATCTGGTGGGCCAACGGCAGGCCAATCCCTCAAATCTGGTGGGCCAACGGCCGTGGCATGCAGGACAGATGTGGGATGGGAGCCAAGCTGCTCTCTCTCTGTCTGTTGGACCTCTCTATCCCCTCCGTCAACACAGGGCTCTCTCTGAGACTCCTATCACCCTCACAGTATGAGCCATGCTCCTTTGTCTCTGATGTGCTGTGATGGAGACTACTCACTGTTAAACATGTTGTTAAGGCGTTTGTTTAATGTTTGGTCATCTACTCTCTTTTTGGAGGTTTTAAGTCCTGTCTTGTTTCTGTGCTGGGTCTGTATGGCTTTGTGGTGTTTCTGTGCTGGGTCTGTATGGCTTTGTGGTGTTTCTGTGCTGGGTCTGTATGGCTTTGTGGTGTTTCTGTGCTGGGTCTGTATGGCTTTGTGGTGTTTCTGTGCTGGGTCTGTATGGCTTTGTGGTGTTTCTGTGCTGGGTCTGTATGGCTTTGTGGTGTTTCTGTGCTGGGTCTGTATGGCTTTGTGGTGTTTCTGTGCTGGGTCTGTATGGCTTTGTGGTGTTTCTGTGCTGGGTCTGTATGGCTTTGTGGTGTTTCTGTGCTGGGTCTGTATGGCTTTGTGGTGTTTCTGTGCTGGGTCTGTATGGCTTTGTGGTGTTTCTGTGCTGGTTCTGTATGGCTTTGTGGTGTTTCTGTGCTGGGTCTGTATGGCTTTGTGGTGTTTCTATGCTGGGTCTGTATGGCTTTGTGGTGTTTCTGTGCTGGGTCTGTATGGCTTTGTGGTGTTTCTGTGCTGGGTCTGTATGGCTTTGTGGTGTTTCTGTGCTGGGTCTGTATGGCTTTGTGGTGTTTCTGTGCTGGGTCTGTATGGCTTTGTGGTGTTTCTGTGCTGGGTCTGTATGGCTTTGTGGTGTTTCTGTGCTGGGTCTGTATGGCTTTGTGGTGTTTCTGTGCTGGGTCTGTATGGCTTTGTGGTGTTTCTGTGCTGGGTCTGTATGGCTTTGTGGTGTTTCTGTGCTGGGTCTGTATGGCTTTGTGGTGTTTCTTATGTTGGGTCGATTTGGATGTATTTGCATATTTTCCTGGTGTTGATGGATCTACCGGTTTTCGAGGCTATTTATGTTTGAAACAAGCAAATGTTGAATCTTTTGATCAATAGATGAAAAATAAGCAGCAGTCAACAAAATCATTATGAATTGTTTTCCTGAATTAAATTCCTTGACAAATCACAGCCAAACGTTTTTTAAATTAAGTTAACGTTAGTTATTTTCTCGGCTGCTCGTTCATCCCAAACTGGTTTACCTCACTTCAACGCGAATGACAAAGACAAGTAGACAACTCCTAAGTGTTTGGTTGGAGTGTGAACGGTGATACTTCACTGATAGAGGTCTTAATGTTTTTCATTATGTGTTGATGGACAGAAAAGACAGGCCAGGCAGGTAGGGCAAAATGCCGGTGATGGCCTGCCTCTGTGGCGTCAGTGAGTCAGACAATACGCCAGTGGAAGAGGTGATGAGAGCTGGTGTTTGAAAAAATTAAGCAGTTTCTTAGCACTCCCTTAGTCCTGAGGTGTGAAACACATTAAGGCCTTCTGAGCAAACACACACACACACACATACACACACACACACACACACACATTACATTTACATTTACATTTAAGTCATTTAGCAGACGCTCTTAACCAGAGCGACCTACAAATTGGTGCATTCAACTTAGGATAGCCAGTGGGACAAACACCCCTTTTTTTTATGGGGGGGGTGTAGAAGGATTACTGTTATACTATTCCAGGTATTCCTTAAAGAGGTAGGGTTTCAAATGTCTCCGGAAGGTGGTCAGTGACTCCGCTGTCGTGGGGGACCTTGTTCCACCATTGGGGTGCCAGAGCAGCGAATAGCTTTGACTGGGCTGAGCGGGAACTGTGCTTCCGTAGAGGTAGGGGAGCCAGCAGGCCAGAGGTGGATGAACGTAGTGCTCTTGTTTGGGTGTAGGGACTGATCAGAGCCTGAAGGTAAGGAGCTGCCATGCCCCTCACAGCTTCGTAGGCAAGCACCATGGTTTTGTAGTAGATGCGAGCTTCAACTGGAAGCCAGTGGAGTGTGCGGAGGAGCGGGGTGACATGAGAGAACTTGGGAAGGTTGAACACCAGATGGGCTGCAGTGTTCTGGATAAGTTGTAGGGGTTTAATGGCACAGGCAGGGAGCCCAGCCAACAGCGAGTTGCAGTAATCCAGACGGGAGATGACAAGTGCCTGGATTAGGACCTGTGCCGCTTTCTGTGTAAGGTAGGGTCATACTCTGCAAATGTTGTAGAGCATGATCCTGCAGGATCGGGTCACCGCTTTGATGTTAGCGGAGAACGACAGGGTGTTGTCCAGGGTCACGCCAAGGTTCTTTGCACTCTGGGAGGAGGACACAATGGAGTTGTCAACCGTGATGGCGAGATCATGGAGCGGGCAGTCCTTCCCCGGGAGGAAGAGCAGCTCCGTCTTGCTGAGGTTCAGCTTGAGGTGGTGATCCGACATCCACACTGATATGTCTGCCAGACATGCAGAGATGCGATTCGCCACCTGGTTATCAGAAGGGGGAAAGGAGAAAATTAATTGTGTGTCGTCTGCGTAGCAATGATAGGAGAGACCATGTGAGGATATGACAGAGCCAAGTGACTTGGTATGTAGAGAGAATAGGAGAGGGCCTAGAACTGAGCCCTGGGGGACACCAGTGGTGAGAGCACGTGGTACGGGGACAGATTCTCGCCACGCCACCTGGTAGGAGCGACCTGTCAGGTAGGACGCAATCCAAGAGTGAGCCGCGCTGGAGATGCCCAACTCGGAGAGGGTGGAGAGGAGGATCTGATGGTTCACAGTAACAAAGGCAGCAAATAGGTCTAGAAGGATAAGAATTAGCTTTAGCAGTGCGGCGAGCCTCCGTGACACAGAGAAGAGCAGTCTCAGTTGAATGACCAGTCTTGAAACCTGACTGGTTTGGATCAAGGAGGTCATTCTGAGAGAGATAGCAGGAGAGTTGGCTGTAGACGGCACGCTCAAGCGTTTTGGAGAGAAAAGAAAGAAGGGATACTGGTCTGTAGTTGTTGACATCGGAGAGATCGAGTATAGGTTTTTTGAGGAGGGGTGCAACATGGATTTGACAGGTTTACGACGTGTCATCAGAGTCTTCATTTTGACCTAATCACTGTTAATCTGTACCTTCTTGGAGGGTGACAAATATGGCACCCTTCGCAGATGGATTACTTGGGTATTCTTTCAACAACAATGTGCTGGACAGAATATATAGATAGCCTTGACTTGTTTGTATTGAATTGTCTGATTTGAGTATTATATGAATTCAACTGATATTAATTTTGGACACTGCTCTCTCCACATCTGCCAGTTTCTCCACTACTCTATCCTCCAAAAATATGATCACTGGGCAGTGGGAAATTCCACTATTCAGTCTAATATGCTTTTTGATGCTCTATATTTCTGTTCATTATGTGCATCTGTCACCTAATATCTTGGATGTAAAAATCTTCAAGTGCTGCAATGTTTTTCTTGTTTTTAATACATGCATTTATCTACATGTACAGTAGACACTGAGTGGACAAAACATTAAGAACACCTGCTCTTTCCATTACATAGAATGACCAGATGAATCCAGGTGAAAGCTATGATCCCTTATTGATGTAACTTGTTAAATCCACTTCAATCAGTGTAGATGAAGGGGAGGAGACAGGTTAAATAATGATTTTTAAGCCTTGCAACTCAGTATTAGGAAGGTGTTCTTCATGTTTTGCACACTCAGTGTATCTCACAACCTTAATTGAAAATTAAATAGTACAAGTCAACTGAATTCCAACCATTGCCTTGTCTTTACCATAGTGGCACCTTTAATATAGAGCCTACAGTTCTCCTGGAGTATATGAATGCCTTGTCACTGGCTCTCATTAGTAATGTCTTGCCTGTGGCGTTCTGAACTGTAGGACATTTCTCATCCAGTGTGGCGTTGGATTGGTTATGACTGCCCAGCACTTGCGCTCAGGGAAGCACCTTGCATGATTTCATAGAATTGGGGCCTCATAAAAACTCTGAGTGCGTGGGGGAGGGAGAGGGGACCTAGCACACTGTGGTTTATTTTGGGTGGTACTGTGCCCCCCACCCCCCAATAAAATTGTTGCCTGGGTTACGGGGTGATGAGGTCATGGCTAAATTGGTGGCAGGGTTCAGCTGTGTCACGGATGAGTTTGAGAGAGGTTTGCTTCAGTGGGGCACTCCGCTCGCTAAATCACGCTCCACTTCTCCCAGACACACACACACACTATCTACGCCACACACACACACACACACACACACACACACACACACACACACACACACACACACACACACACACACACACACACACACACACACACACACACACACACACACACACACACACACACACACGCAGACATGCGTGAACACACACCTACAGATACCCTGATGCCACACACACCATCCCCTTGACTCCACCAGACACACACTCAAGCTCCAAATGGGCATGCAGTGAGTACACACAATAAGTGTGTGTTTGTGTGTGGTGTCAGGTTCTGGACACACACAGACACCAGACTGACGCAACACACACTCCATCAGGGCCACAGTGAATCACCTGGGTAGCCGGGCAGAGGGAACAGCGTGGGGGAGTGTGTCTGGGCAGAGGAAACAGCATGGGGGAGTGTGTCTGGGCAGAGGGAACAGCGAGGGGGAGTGTGTCTGGGCAGAGGAAACAGCATGGGGGAGTGTGTCTGGGCAGAGGGAACAGCGAGGGGGAGTGTGTCAGGGCAGAGGGAACAGCGAGGGGGAGTGTGTCTGGGCAGAGGAAACAGCATGGGGGAGTGTGTCTGGGCAGAGGGAACAGCGAGGGGGAGTGTGTCTGGGCAGAGGGAACAGCGAGGGGGAGTGTGTCTGGGCAGAGGGAACAGCGAGGGGGAGTGTGTCTGGGCAGAGGGAACAGCGAAGGGGAGTGTGTCTGGGCAGAGGGAACAGCGAGGGGGAGTGTGTCTGGGCAGAGGGAACAGCGAGGGGGAGTGTGTCTGGGCAGAGGGAACAGCGAAGGGTGATGTGACTCCAGTGATGTCATCGGTACGAGACAGCGAGAGCAGAGCAGTCTGATGAACGGGACACTCCAGAATGCACCCCCTCCTGAGCTAACGACCTCTCATCTGCAGCGACCGCCACAACGCTGCTTTGTGAAGAGAAGGGAGGAAGGGATAGAGTGATGGTGGTTTATGACTGATGAAGAGGGTTGAGGGTAGAGGGGGATACATTGAGGGTGAGGGATGGTGATGGGAGAGTTGGAAGCAGTGGAGGCTGCTGAGGGCAGAACGGCTCATAACAATGGTTGGAACGGAGCGAATGGAATGGCATCAAACACATGGAAACCATATCTCCCCCTCAGGAGACTGAAAAGATTTGGCATGGGGTCCTCAGATCCTCAAAAAGTTCTACAGCTGCACCATCGAGAGAATCCTGACTGCTTGCATCACCGCCTGGTATGGCAACTGCTCGGCCTCCGACTGCAAGTCGCTACAGAGGGTAGTGCGTACGGCCCAGTACATCACTGGGGCCAAGCTTCCTGCCATCCAGGACCTCTAAACCAGGCGGTGTCAGAGGAAGGCCCTAAAAATTGCCAAAGACTCCAGCCACCCTAGTCATAGACTGTTCTCTCTGCTATTGCACAGCAAGCGGTACCGGAGTCTAGGTCCAAAAGGCTTCTTAACAGCTTCTACCCCCAAGCCATAAGACTGCTGAACAGTTAATCAAATGGCTACAGGGACTACTTGCTGTTTATTATCTATGCATAGTCACTTTACCCCTACCTACATGTACAGTGAGGGAAAAAAGTATTTGATCCCCTGCTAATTTTTTACGTTTGCCCACTGGCAAAGAAATTATCAGTCTATAATTTTAATGGTAGGTTTATTTGAACAGTGAGAGACAGAATAACAACAACAAAAATCCAGAAAAACGCATGTCAAAAATGTTATAAATTGATTTGCATTTTAATGAGGGAAATAAGTATCTGACCCCCTCTTAATCAGAAAGATTTCTGGCTCCCAGGTGTCTTTCATACAGGTAACAAGCTGAGATTAGGAGCACACTCTTAAAGGGAGTGCTCCTAATCTCAGTTTGTTACCTGTATAAAAGACACCTGTCCACAGAAGCAATCAATCAATCAGATTCCAAACTCTCCACCATGGCCAAGACCAAAGAGCTCTCCAAGGATGTCAGGGACAAGATTGTAGACCTACACAAGGCTGGAATGGGCTACAAGACCATCGCCAAGCAGCTTGGTGAGAAGGTGACAACAGTTGGTGCGATTATTCGCAAATGGAAGAAACAAAAAAGAACTGTCAATCTCCCTCGGCCTGGGGCTCCATGCAAGATCTCACCTCGTGGAGTTGCAATGATCATGAGAACGGTGAGGAATCAGCCCAGAACATTGAGCATGTTTGGGATGCTCTGGATCGACGTGTACGACAGCGTGTTCCAGTTCCCGCCAATATCCAGCAACTTTGCACAGCCATTGAAGAGGAGTGGGACAACATTCCACAGGCCACAATCAACAGCCTGATCAACTCTATGTGAAGGAGACATGTCAGCCTGCGTGAGGCAAATGGTGATCACACCAATTACTGACTGGTTTTCTGATCCACACCCCTCAGATATTTGTAACCAACAGATGCATATCTGTATTCCCAGTCATGTGAAATCTATAGATTAGGTCCTATTGAATTGATTTCAAATTACTGATTTCCTTTTATGAACTGTAATTCAGTAAAATCTTTTCAATTGTTGCATGTTGCGTTTACATTTTTGTTCAGTATATATATTTTACGAAAACAACTAACTTCCTGCATTTCAACACAATTTTGTGTTGAAGAAATGTGCGGTTTAAAAATCGTATTCTACACATTTTGTCATGAGGCTAAGAAAAATTGTTGCAGTTTAAAACAACATTTCCTGCAATTCTACACATTTTGCTATCATATGCTATCTGTTGTATTGTTACATTTTCAATTATGGCTGTGTGATATACTGGGTATAAACAGTATTTGTTTGTGGGTTATTGTATGGGTCACTAAATTGCTGTAATGCGCATGATTATAACCAGGAGAAAAACAGCAGTGTTTTTTTATAGCCTGCTGTAGGTTTAGTATTGTATTGTAGGATTCACACATGTGGTTACTCCTTCTGTGTCTGTGGGGGGGTCAAAGTTCTGTTCTTTATCATGAGTGGGTGAACCTGCTGCCTGCTCTTGGCTCTATTTGTTTATAGTTGTTTGCTCCAGTGGCAGGCTGCCACACACGGACTTAAACACACACACGCCCCTGCTCCTCTTTTACCCTCTCAGTCGTTCCCACACTGATAGCGATCTGGAGCGTGCCATGAAGCACAGGGTACAACATAGACCCTCATCTCTTCTCCTCACTCTCTCACTCTTCCTCACTCACTCATTCACTCATTCACTCACTCACTCACTCACTCACTCACTCACTCACTCACTCACTCACTCACTCACTCACTCACTCACTCACTCACTCACTCTTTCTATATCACTCACTCACTCATTCTCACTCTTTCTCTCCCCTCTCTCTCTCTCTCTCTCTCTCTCTCTCTCTCTCTCTCTCTCTCTCTCTCTCTCTCTCTCTCTCTCTCTCTCTCTCTCTCCCTCCCTCCTCCCTCCCCTCCCCTCCCCTCCCCTCCCCTCCCCTCCCCTCTCCTCTTCTCCCCTCTACTATTCTCTCCTCTCCTCTCCTCTTCTCTCCTCTTCTCCCCTCTACTATTCTCTCCTCTCCTCTCCTCTCCTCTCCTCTTCTCTTCTCTTCTCTTCTCTTCTCTTCTCTTCTCTCCTCTCCTCTCCTTTCCTCTCCTCTCCTCTCCTCTCCTCTCCTCTCCTCTCCTCTCCTCTCCTCTCCTCTCCTCTCCTCTCCTCTCCTCTCCTCTCCTCTCCTCTCCTCCCTCCTCCTCTCCCTCTCCTCACTCACTCATTCACTCACTCACTCACTCACTCACTCACTCACCACTCACTCACTCACTCACTCACTCACCACCACTCACTCACTCTTTCTATATCACTCACTCACTCATTCTCCTCTCCTCTCCTCTCCCTCTCCTCTCCTCTCCTCTCCTCTCCCTCTCCTCTCCTCTCCTCTCCTCTCTCTCCCTCTCCCTCTCCCTCTCCCTCTCCCTCTCCTCTCCTCTCCCTCTCCTCTCCTCTCCTCTCCCTCCTCTCCTCTCCTCTCCCTCCTCTCCCTCTCCTCACTTACTCATTCATTCACTCACTCACTCACTCACTCACTCACTCACTCACTCACTCACTCACTCACTCACTCACTCACTCACTCACTCACTCTTTCTATATCACTCACTCACTCACTCATTCTCCTCTCCTCTCCTCTTCTCTCCCTCTCCCTCTCCCTCTCCCTCTCCCTCTCCTCTCCTCTCCTCTCCTCTCCCTCTCCTCTCCTCTCCTCTCCTCTCCTCTCCCCTCTCCTCTCCTCTCCTCTCCTCTCCTCTCTTCTCACCCTCTCCCCTTCTCTCTCCTCTCCTCTCCCTCTCCTCTCCTCTCCTCTCCCTCTCCTCTCCTCTCCCTCTCCCTCTCCTCTCCTCTCCTCTCCTCTCCTCTCCCTCTCCTCTTCTTCTACTCATTTCCCCCACTCCTCTCAACCCCCCCATCAATGTACTTTTTAATAAAACATTTTTTCCATTCCACAATGTCATTACTCTTCAGGCATGTGACAAGCCTCTCATTTGCTGGGCAATAGAATAGGCAATATTCTGTAAATGGCTTTGGAGCTTGGCTATCCTGTATTAGCGTCTAGTCAGATGACGTATCGAGCTTCTACAGCAAATAATGCCTGCTGATTACTGAACGAGGCCTGATGATTATGACACCGTACTCGGCTGGTCTCGGAAGGAAATTCCAAGCCTTCATTGTCCGAGACCGGTCTCGAAACCACATTGAGTGTCTCATTCTCATATCGTCCTCGGATAGATTTTTAGTCTGTCTATAGTAGATATAGTATGGCAGGATTACATCTTATTCCAAATGCCTCGCAGCGCAGCGGCGGCGGCTCGCTAACCATAACGCCATAACTCTGTCTACTATTTTACCTCATCCTCACTAAACCACAATGAGCTCAGCTCGCACACACATTACTTACCCTTTTCATTTGCCATTCGGACCGCCACCCCCACGCTCCTTCTCCAGTGGACTTTAAAGTAGAAATATTTCAACTATTTATGTGATATCATGATTTAATGGTCAATTAATGGGTATGTCTGTGGAGGTTTGAGGTTGTTCAAACTGTTGTTCAACATTTTTACTACTGCCGAGGCGATCCCACCTCGTTGTATATTCCGCGGCCTCACTTGCCCCCTACACTGCAATTAAATGCTGCTTTCTCCCCAGAGGTATTCATAAACAACGTGAAAAGTCCTTGATGTCATTTGCTCCTCACCTCTCCACTCCGATCGCTGCTGTGTCTGTAGCATTCTGGCACAAAATGGCCGCCATACATTGCATCACCCAGGTGGGTGCTACACATTGGAGGTAGATGATTATTGTTATTATTAATAACTCATAAAAGATGCTGCGTTGGCTACTGTATGAGGTTTACATACTGCATATACTGTAGTTAGGGTCATATTAATCTCATTGGCTGCTGTATGAGGTTTACATATCTACTGTAGTTAGGGTCATATTAATCTCATTGGCTGCTGTATAAGGTTTACATATCTACTGTAGTTAGGGTCATATTAATCTCATTGGCTGCTGTGTGAGGTTTACATATCTACTGTAGTTAGGGTCATATTAATCTCATTGGCTGCTGTATAAGGTTTACATATCTACTGTAGTTAGGGTCATATTAATCTCATTGGCTGCTGTGTGAGTGTCACGGTCGTCAATGAGCGAAGGAGACCAAAACGCAGCGCGTTGAACGAACATGACTTTATTAGAGAAAAGTACACGAACGACGAAAACAATAAACCAAGACGACTAGTGAAGTCCACAGTTACAAATACTGTACAGGAACAAAAACCCACAAAACCCAGGTGAAACCACACAGTTTAAATATGGCTCCCAATCAGAGATAACGAGCCGACAGCTGACACTCGTTACCTCCGATTGGGAGTCATATGACTAATCAACAACAAAACCCAAACATAGAAATGAACAACTAGATCCAACATAGAAATACACCCTAAATGAAAATAACAACCCTGGCTCAACAATCAGAGTCCCTGGAGCCAGAGTGTCACAGTACCCCCCCCTAAAGGTGCGAACTCCGGGCGCACCAGCATACAGTCTAGGGGAGGGTCTGGGTGGGCGTCTGTCCATGGTGGCGGCTCTGGCCCAGGTCGTGGTCCCCACCCCACCTTAGTCACTATCCGCTTTCGTAGCCCCCTCCACATGACCACCCCCAACTAAACCCCACTGGATTAAGGGGCGGCACCGGACTAAGGGGCAGCACCGGACTAAGGGGCAGCACTGGACTAAGGGGCAGCACCGGACTAAGGGGCAGCACCGGACTAAGGGGCAGCACCGGACTAAGGGGCAGCACTGGACTAAGGGGCAGCACCGGACTAAATGGCGGATCCTGGCTGGCTGGCTCTGGCGGATCCTGGCTGGCGGAAGGCTCTGGCTGATCCTGGCTGGCAGAAGGCTCTGGCTGATCCTGTCTGGCAGAAGGCTCTGGCTGATCCTGTCTGGCAGAAGGCTCTGGCTGATCCTGTCTGGCGGAAGGCTCTGGCTGATCCTGTCTGGCGGAAGGCTCTGGCTGATCCTGTCTGGCGGAAGGCTCTGGATGCTCCTGTCTGGCGGAATGCTCTGAAGGCTCATGGCAGACGGGTAGTTCCTGCGGCGCTTGGCAGACGGACAGTTCAGACGGCGTTGGGCAGACGGGCAGTTCAGGCCGTCTGAGGCGCATCATAGGCCTGGTGCGTGGTGCCGGAACTGGAGGTACCGGGCTGAGGACACGCATCTCAGGGCTAGTGCGGGGAGAAGCAACAGGGCATGCTGGACCCTGGGGACGCACATAAGGCCTAGTGCGGAGAGCAGCAACAGGGCATGCTGGACCCTGGGGACGCACATAAGGCCTAGTGCGGAGAGCAGCAACAGGGCATGCTTGGCCCTGGGGACGCACCGTAGGCCTGATGCGTGGTGCCGGAACTGGAGGTACCGGGCTGAGGACACGCATCTCAGGGCTAGTGCGGAGAGCAACAACAGGACGCACAGGACTCTGGGGACACACAGGAGGCTTGATGCGTGGTGCCGGAACTGGAGGTACCGGGCTGGAGCGAGGAGGTGGTACCGGAAATACCGGACCGTGCAGGCGTACTGGCTCCCTTGAGCACTGAGCCTGCCCAACCTTCCCTGGGTTGATGCTCCCCGTCGCCCGACCAGTACGGGGAGGTGTAATAACCCGCACCGGCCTATGTGGGCGAACCGGGAACACCATGCGCAAGGCTGGTGCCATGTACGCCGGCCCGAGGAGACGCACTGGTGACCAGCTGCGTGGGACCGGCTTCATGACATCCGGCTCAACACTCAATCTAGCCCGGCCGATACGTGGAGCTGGACTGTACCGAACCGGGCTATGCCTGCGTACAGGAGACACCATGTGCTCAACTGCGTAACACGGTGTCTGCCCGTACTCTCGCTCTCCACGGTCAGTCCAGGGAGTAGGCGCAGGTCTCCTACCTGACTTCGCCACACTCCCTCTTAGCCCCCCCCCAAGAAATTCTTGGGTAGTACCCACAGGCTTCCAGTCTTGCCTCCGTGCTGCCTCCTCATATCGCCGCCTCTCGGCTTTAGCTGCCTCCAGCTCTTCACGAGGACGGCGATATTCTCCCCGGTTGTGCCCAAGGCCCCTTACCATCCAGAATCTCCTCCCATGTCCATGAATCCTTTATGGGTGGATATAAATCCTGTGTAGGTGGATCCTGTTGCCGCTTGACACGCCGCTTGGTCCTTTTATGGTGGGTTTTTCTGTCACGGTCGTCAATGAGCGAAGGAGACCAAAAACGCAGCGCGTTGAACGAACATGACTTTATTAGAGAAAAGTACACGAACGACAAAAACAATAAACCAAGACGACTAGTGAAGTCCACAGTTACAAATACTGTACAGGAACAAAAACCCACAAAACCCAGGTGAAACCACACAGTTTAAATATGGCTCCCAATCAGAGATAACGAGCCGACAGCTGACACTCGTTACTTCCGATTGGGAGTCATATGACTAATCAACAACAAAACCCAAACATAGAAATGAACAACTAGATCCAACATAGAAATACACCCTAAATGAAAATAACAACCCTGGCTCAACAATCAGAGTCCCTGGAGCCAGAGTGTCACAGTGATGTTTACATATCTACTGTAGTTAGGGTCATATTAATCTCATTGGCTGCTGTATAAGGCTTACATATCTACTGTAGTTAGGGTCATATTAATCTCATTGGCTGCTGTGTGAGGTTTACATATCTACTGTAGTTAGGGTCATATTAATCTCATTGGCTGCTGTATGAGGCTTACATATCTACTGTAGTTAGGGTCATATTAATCTCATTGGCTGCTGTATGAGGCTTACATATCTACTGTAGTTAGGGTCATATTAATCTCATTGGCTGCTGTATGAGGCTTACATATATAGTTAGGGTAATATTAATCTTGGTAACCCAGAACCAAATCTTGTGTGAGTGTTGGCTATCTCTCGTGATCTCACGTAGCAACTCAGTTTGGTTCTGGATGGAGGACACTGGGCGATGATAGACTAGTGCAAGTGGCGGAACCAGGGAGGATCTAATGGCCAAATTAACCCCTCCCCTTACGAAATGCAAAAGATAACAGGTGCTTTGGGATTCGGTCATGAGATACTATGGTAATATAGGCTACAGTACATTATTGTCCTACTGCCGCTAAGCTAGTCGACATCACTCATTGTTGTTTGTCCGCAATGAATGGTCATCTACCAGTCGGTCAGGTGTGTCTGTGGCCCAAATGGCAACAATTCCATATCTAGTGCACTACTTTTTGACCAGAGCTCTAGGTCAAAAATAATGCTCTACATGGTCAATAGGGTGACATTTGGGATGCACCCTGTGTGTACTAGCTAATCAGTCAATGTGGAAACAAAGCAGGCGGAGTGGAGGTGGAAGAAAAGTACTCACACCCTAACCATGCTAAATAAGCACTAACAGTTCAATGGGACTGGCTACTGTAAAGACACCGTAAGAAGTGACCGGTTTATGACAAACACATCCTAAAATACACTGTATGAGAGAGGGCAGGAGAGGTGGGAGAGGGCAGGAGAGGGCAGGAGAGGTGGGAGAGGGGGGAGAGGGCTGGAGAGGGGGGAGAGGGCTGGAGAGGGGGGAGAGGGGGAGGGGGGAGTGGGCAAAAGAGGGAAGGAGAGGGGGGAGAGGGCAGGAGAGGGCAGGAGAGGTGGGAGAGGGCAGGAGAGGGCAGGAGAGGGCAGGAGAGGGCAGGAGAGGGGGGAGAGGGCTGGAGAGGTGAGAGAGGGCAAAATAGGGAAGGAGAGGGGGGAGAGGGCAGGAGAGGGCAGGAGAGGGCAGGAGAGGGCAGGAGAGGTGGGAGAGGGCAGGAGAGGGCAGGAGAGGTGAGAGGGGGCAGGAGAGTTGGGAGAGGGCAGGAGAGTTGGGAGAGGGCAGATGACAGAGCAATTGAGAGGGAAAGAGGGAGTGTGAGAGCAAGAGACTGAGCAGTAAGAAGGGACTCAAAGAACGAGAGTATAATAGGGAGTGAGTCAGAGGGCTGAATGGAAATGCATCCCCCTCCTTGGTTAATGGTGGTTGAGAGGGTTAAGAATGTGTGTGTGGAGAGTGGGGGGGGGGTCCTTCTGCTGCCCTCTCCCTGGGCCAGGCCTACAGGCCAGAGATGGGAGTGTGGGAATGAGACGTAGGGCTGGCATGCTAACAAGGGCCAGCAGCAATGCCGGAGGGGGGAGTGCCAAGGCAATGTGGGACAGAGGGAAGCTTATTCAACTGATGGCTAGGGTGCATGCCAGCACTCGTGTGTGCGTGTGTGTCAAACACTGGTCCATTTATCCTGTCTCTGGATGATTTAAGCTGCACCCAACAGCACAGTGTCAGTGGTGGCAGCGTGTGTGTGTGTGCGTGTGTGTGTGTTTGTTTGTGTGCCAGGCTCCAGCTGGCAAAGTACAGTAAAGGGCTACGGTGTTAGCTTCCCATAACCACTACACCGCATCCTTGGCAGTAGACACTCACCATGGTGATGATTCTGGGCCACACCAACCATGCCCATCTGACCCAACTCTCTCTCTCTCTCTATCATTATATCTCTCTCTCCTTCTATCTCTCTCTCGTTCTGTCCGTCTCTCTCTCTCCTTCTATCTCTCTCTCCTTCTGTCCGTCTCCCTCTCTCCTTCTATCTCTCTCTCCTTCTGTCCGTCTCCCTCTCTCATTCGGTCTCTGTCTTTCTCGTTCTTTCTCTATGTGTTTTCTCTCTTCTGTCTTCTGTCTCTCGTGGCTGTGTGGGGGAGTGGGACCTGGAATGGCTGTGTGGGGGAGTGGGACCTGGCATGGCTGTGTGGGGGAGTGGGACCTGACATGGCTGTGTGGGGGAGTGGTTCCTGACATGGCTGTGTGGGGGAGTGGGACCTGGAATGGCTGTGTGGGGGAGTGGGACCTGGCATGGCTGTGTGGGGGAGTGGGACCTGACATGGCTGTGTGGGGGAGTGGTTCCTGACATGGCTGTGTGGGGGAGTGGGACCTGACATGGCTGTGTGGGGGAGTGTGATCTTGCATGGCTGTGTGGGGGAGTGGGACCTGACATGGCTGTGTGGGGGAGTGGGACCTGGCATGGCTGTGTGGGGGAGTTTGATCTTGCATGGCTGTGTGGGGGAGTGTTATCTGGCATGGCTGTGTGGGGGAGTGGGACCTGGCATGGCTGTGTGGGGGAGTGTTATCTGGCATGGCTGTGTGGGGGAGTGGGACCTGGCATGGCTGTGTGGGGGAGTGTTATCTGGCATGGCTGTGTGGGGGAGTGGGATATGGCTTGGCTGTGTGGGGGAGTGGGACCTGGCATGGTTGGGGAGATGATCTTGGTGCCTGGCTCACACCCAGAGAAGGGGTGTGTGTGTACTGTGTACTGTGTGTGAAAGATGGACATCTGTTTTGACACCTGATACAATTGAACATAGCAAAACCCAAATAACTAGTTGAATTGAATTGAACTGTGATTTGGGACTGCACTATATAGTTTTAGTACAGTTCTGGTAGAGTTGGAATGCAGTTTTAGTATAACTTCAGCAATATCCCTTTAACTATCCCCCTATACATACTAGGGCTACTTACATGTGGAGGGTTTTGCGGTGCCCTGGTCAAAAGTAGTGCACTTTATAGGGAATAGGGTGCCATTTGGGATGCACATATAACCTGTGCGTCAGAGCATCTGCCAAAGCAGTGCAGTGTAATGTGAGAGGTGTGCAGCATGTTAATGTTTTCCAGGTCTCAGTTCAGTTTGATAGAACCCAGGGGCCTGATATGTGGGCCTGGGGGCCAGGCTGATCTGACCTGGGGTCAGCTGTTGAGCCCAGAGGCCTGATGTGTGGCTGTCTGTGAACGCGAGCACCTTAATGTCCTTTTTAGTGTGTGTGTGTGTGTGTGTGTTTGTGTGTGTGTATATGTGTTCACATCTGTTAATATACAGGTATGGGTGTGTGTATATGTGACTAGGGTGACTCAAGGCAGGTGACAAGGGCGACTCGAGGCAGGCAGGTGACTAGGGTGACTCGAGGCAGGCAGGTGACTAGGGTGACTCGAGGCAGGTGACTAGGGTGACTCGAGGCAGGGACGGGGGACGGGGGGAGGGGGGGGAAACGGGGGACGGGGACGGGGTCTTACAGGCCCTGGCACATTACCCAGACCAGACATGCCTAAACTCTCAGCCCTCAGCCGGGATCCCGCGTCACACATGGGTTTGAGGGGCACACCTGTGTGTGTGTGTGTGTGTGTGTGTGTGTGTGTGTGTGTGTCTG